>NC_056583.1:11665662-11718521 GCF_018340385.1 Cyprinus carpio
ATATGTTTAGCAGCATCATATGCATCAAATTCTAATGGTGAAGTGAACTTTGTACAGTGAATGTTTGTGACTGGAAATCTTGGAAATAAAGAGGGTACCAGAAAATGTCTGCACCATCAGGTCATCCAGTATGTAGATGAGTTTGTTTCTTTATGGGAACAGATTTGGAGAAATTTAGCATTACATCTCTTCCTCACCAGTGAATCCACTGCAGTGAATGGGTGCCTTCACAATGACAGTTCCATCCATCAATTAACGTCTAACTTATAATTAAACTGTTTAACTTAAACTGTTGTTTCTGGCCAAAGTATCAGTCCATAAGCCATAATAACGTTTCCTCCAGTGAAGAGGTTTTCACTTCTACACAGTGCTTGATATCTTCATATTTCTCTCCTGATTCAGACAAAACATAATTTTCACTGAAGAAACAATATTGTGTATACTGTAGAGGACTGGTATTTTAGCTGGAAGCAAAGATTTTAAGTTAAAAACATCTTGATGCATTTGTTTATTACAAACACGCACGTTTTCACTTCACAAGACATTATTTGATGGACTAGTCGTGGATTACTTGAGGACTATTGTGATGTTTTTATCAGCTTTTTGATGGCACCCATTCACTGCAGAGGATCCATTGGTGACCATCTTGAAAGGCCTGGAGGTGAGTATATTTACAGCATTTTATGTATTTTATTTCAGTGAACTTTAACTTTGGTACTTGTTTTAGGAGCTAAACATGTTTTAACGTGCAATATTTGCCACTACTCACCTGCCATGTCATTTTCCATACAGTGTCCTGTGAAAATCTGTTTTTCTCAAAAATCCACCATGGTGCCATGGGTAACCATATTTCATTTAGCTCCTTGACAGAAAAACTGGGCCATGTGTGCAGCTTTAATGTTGCACAACAAAGCCTATTATGTATGTTTCTGAGAAGTGTGCATACATACTTGTGGGAGAATAACTTGTGGGAGAACGAACAATGTTCTAAAAGAGGCTATACAAATTACTCCAGACACTCATGCCTATTACACCGGTCAGAGTGTGTAGGAGGAGACAATGAATGTTTCAATCTGCGTTGCAGGAAAATATCAATTTAATGAAGGTCATTTCAAAGCTGGTGCCAGTGTGAGGAGCTTTGATAAATGGAACGGCAGATAATTTTTTGCCATGTCAGGGAAGAGGAACAGAGCAGCCATAAGTCTGTATTACACTTTGCACATTCACCTGAGAGAGAGAGAGACAGCAACAAATCTCTCGTACATTCAGAAAAAGAGCTAGGAAATATAACACCATTTAGCAAGTTAGACAGTGGAACATGGGCGAGATGGGTGGGCAGAGGACACAAATCAACTGAGGCGGCTGTTCATCCTTAGTGATTTGCTGAGAAATTGTATTGCTATGGTGGCTGAGAGCTTTGATGAACTGGATCTTATAGCCCAGAGTAAGAAAAGCGATCATGTAACAAATGTAGTGCCAGTAGATGTCCTCAGCACACTAAGCAAATGCAACACAGTGTAGCTGTACTAGCTTCAAACAAAATATATCAAGGTTCTTTTCTTGTTTTCATTTCTATATTCAAGCAGTGCAGTCTATCACTAAGGGAGATTTTTGATGACATCCCTGATCATGTGGCACAGTGCTGCGGAGGTTTATCCTTGGAGTGTTTTTAACTGTACTGCAGTGTTTTCAGATTCATATTTTTCCATATTCAACAGAAATCTGTTTGTAAATCCATTAATTTGGCTTTTCTTTTAGAATGCTGTACCATACTCTGTTTTCACAGAAAATGAACCTGGATGTTGCCATTTTTTAATCTTTGAGACCACACGCATCTGCTCGCATCCACCTGATCAATATTCTGCTTGGGGACCAGATAGGTTATTTGGGTTCCTTTGATGGCAAACAAATGAAACTTACAATACCAGATCGATGCAGGATCAGGTGATGATTGCTGTGATCTTTCTGGATTCAGTATTTTTCTGGGTCATCTATTGCGGCATCCACAGGGAATACCCTCTGTCCTGCTGAGTTCAATCATTTCTGCTTGCACAAGTTCATGTGAGGGTAACAGAGCAAGTTATTGCTTCAGTGCAGCACTCACTATATTTCTTTTGGACCTATCAAATAATCTGATTTGTATTTGGAAATTCTATAATAGTTTTTCATTAGAACAAAATTCCATACACTCCAGCTTCTCTTCACTTTGCTTTTAATATTAACCATTGGAAAAATAATAGTTTGAGAAGTAGAGAAGAAAGCCTGTTGATACAGTAGTTTTACCAAGGAAGCTGATGTTAAAGAGACAGTTCAACCAAATGTTGTTCCAAACCTGTATGACTGTCTTCTCTAAAACACATAATATATTTTTGAAGTAAATAAATGTAAACAATTTGGAACAAAAAGTGATAAAATACTTTTTGGTTGAACTATAATTTTTAAACATTAAAATTGCAGTAAGACAGATTTTATGGTAGATAACCAATACATGGATAATTTTATACTTTTGTATAAAAAAGAAAAAGCAGCAAAAAACAAAGGTTTAAATTCTACAGGTAAGTTTAAACATCACAACAGTCTAGTGTTAATGTGTATAAATCAGGGATCTGAACCGGTTCAAGGAACAAAAATGAAAACCGGAAACAAACAAAATTTTGACAGGAACAGAACCAGAAACAAACTCAGAGTTTATCTGAGGATAGTGTAAGATGAATTCAACAGATCACACGCACCTGAATGGAGAAAACAGGAAAACTATAGGCTTACATAAAATGATGATGAAAGTACAAACATTATATAATAAATAATATTTTAGCATCCAGATATGTCGGGAACATGGAAACATTTGGATTCATGCCAAATGAGAGAAGTAGGCATCAGCTTCACCTTAAATTAATTTGTTTTTGGATTGACGTTTTTATAGCCTAAACTTTAGAGGATTTGTTAAGGAGAGAAACTAATAACTGTTTTTATAATGTTTGTAAAGATTTTGCTTTAGCCTACAGGCATTTTAGCCTTCATTATTTCGGAAAGTAATCGGGCTAATAAAATGTGACACGAGCCGCGACTTATGTTTTTTTTCAGATGATGCTGTATTGGCTGTGACTAAGCTCAGCTGGTTATTGGCTAATGTTACTAGATCTCACTTTTTTCCTTTTCTTTTTGAGTAAAGAAAACGCTGTACTTTATTATTAGGCAAATTATAGGCAAAGAAAATTGTTTTTTAAAAAAACGTTATTAACCGGTATTTCTTCCACCCGAAGAACGGTAATAATATCAGAGGAACGCAGGAACAGAAACGTTAAAATATCGATTCTGTTCGGAGTGAACTAATTTTTTTTTAAAAAAAAATTCGTTTTCAAGCCCTGGTAAAAATGGTAACCTTTTATTTTAGGGACCAATTGTCACAACACTGTGCGATGTCCGACCCAGGTGGAGCTGAAGCTTAAAGCACACCAAAAGACGAGACAAAAACATACACTATATGATGTGCCATGTTATTCAATTTTCGGTCGGGTCTTTCTGTGACAACACTGTGTTGTAGTGCAAACAAACACGATGATGAAGGTTACAGGCAGTGTATAAATCCACAAATAGATAAATGCAAGCAAAGAGAAGTTTTTCAACACACGTAACATGGACGAGACCTGACAGAAATGAACAGAAGATAGACAAACTTAATTACACAACGCAAACAAGGCTAATTAAAGATACACACCTGAACTAAATGATAACTAGTCAGAAACCATGACAACTAACTCAACAATGGAAAACAGTGCACACTGACAACAAAGACTTAACTAAGAGAGACTGACATCAATTCTCACTATTAACTAGTTACTTATTAGCATGCATATTACTAGTGTACTGGCCAACCCAGGCTCATTTGAAATACGTGCCTCTAAATACATTTCTGCAACACCGTTATTATGTACAGTACCTTACTGCACGTTTCGCGGCAGTTTCAAAGTGTAATGTCCAGTAAGTGGGGCTAAAATACGAGTTCAATACGTGACCCTGGTACGTTTGTTTTTACGTTGATATAGGCATATATTGCTGTGTTTTTATTATGCTGCTTTAGGTACGTATTGTGGCGGTTCAGAATTCAAATATCCGGGGAGTGTCGCTAAGGTTAATGATCTTTTGTGTTGGAAATATCCCCTACACCAAACCCAACTCTAAACCTACCCGATGGTGTTAAAAATTGCAAAACTGATATAAAAATGCATTTGTTGATGCAACCATGCCATTTGAACTTCCTTGTATGCAGGTTTGAACTGTTTTGTCAAAGCATAGTTTCAAAGGATTCGTACTGGAGTTCTTTACCTCTCAAGTGCAACTCCATACTGCGTGAGCTACCGAACAAACCTATTGAACATTAAAACTCATATATATGAAGCTGGATTGTGACGTTAACGTTCAAAAGTATCAGTTCTGAAATCTTGCCGCATGTTAAAATTGTTTTGAATATATAACATAATATTCCTAAAGTAATTGTGTGAGAACTAGGCTTTATTGTTCAAAACTGTGGACCTGTAAATCATACTTTATTTGAAAATGAATACAATTTTACTGCATCTAGTGTTTATTCCAACTGAAAACTGCAGCAATTCATATGTATAGGTACGGGTTTTTTTTTTTTTTTTAGTTTTGCAGATATGTATTTAGAGGCACGTATTTTGAATGAGCCTATGGACTGGAAACACATAATTACATGTCTTTATATTGGCTGAAATATATCCAGTATGAACTGATATGATAAATAAAAACACCAATATTAGCCTGTAACTGATATGGTACTGATATATTGTGCATCCCTAGTGAATTACATAACATATCAAGATTTAATGCGACAGAATTCAAATTGTGCTGGAGAGGAAGGCTTTATGTGAGGGCAATAAACATTGCTCCTTGTAAATAAACAAAAGCTCCTTGTGTAGTCATGTTTTTTAGATAAGTTGTAATAGTGCATTCTCTCTAATTTTGCCAGTGCAATTTTTTTTAGCAATCCTGTGAGAAATGTAATAATCAATCCATTGTTTATTTTTTTTGTAATAGATTATTGCATTAATAAATGATTTAAAATGCATTGTTTAACTTACTTTAGATGCACCGGCAGAGAGCAGAGTCGTGAAGCACAACTTTGTTTTTGGCTCTGCTTTCTTCATTGCATTGCTTACAGTGTTGCAATTGTTGTAGTCTATAGTTTTAGATTCACCCACAGTCCCTAGTAGGAGTCCACTGCGATCATCCCAGTGATGAAGGTCAGAGGACTTCTTTACCTCATTATTGTTCATCTCCCCCTGGATGTTTCAGTCCAGAGTAATCCACAGGATCTGCAATGCCCATCTGCAATGCCCCCTTCTGTGCTCTAACGCTGTTGAACATACAGAGGAAAGTGGTATCATTTGTCTTCTGCTTAAAGGCAGTGGCTCCGTAGACAAGGCTGCCAGAATTAGAGCTGATAGAAGTGCACTTCTCTGAAGTTTTGCCATATAGCTTTCTCTAGAGTGAGCTGCTTTTAAAATATTAATAATAATATGCACTGGTTATTTTTTAAATTTCTGTGTCTGTCGATAAAACATTTTATTAGGGGACATCAGTGCATCAGGCTCTCTGTTGGCCTAACACACAGTGTTACTTTCGAATAAAAGGCAGAGTCTCTTAAAATATCAGAGCTGGGTTTCTCAAAGCATTAAGTTAGTAACAGGTCCAGTGGGCTTCAGAAGTCTGAGACCACATTAAAAAAATCTGGGATTCAAAACCACATTTAAACTTGGAACATAACTTCTGCACTATTTCTAGGCCACTAATCAAACAGCAAAATTCTGAAATGCATGTTAGATTTTCAAATATATTTTTCGCTCAAATTTTTATGCTAAAAGCTATTTTATAATAAATTAAAAGCATACTAGTGGTCTAAGACTTTTTAAATAAATTTTTCACTTTACAAATTTACATTTGTATGCAGATTAGAAGCATTCACTAGTGGTCCTAGACTTAATTTAACTCTTAAAATAAATTTTAACTCACATTTTATGCTAAAATTATAATTTATAATGAAAATGAGAAAAAAAAGAAGCATTTACTTGTGGTCCATAGACTTATTTTAAGGTTAACTAACTTGCATTTGAGATATGTTATTTTCTTAAGAATTAGTTGAATATTTTAAATGTAACATGTTAATTAATGTTTATCATGTTGCATAATGGCAGTCACAAATAAATCATTGTTGTACAGTAAGTCTATTCTGTGCATGTGTTAAGTTCCTAACCAAAGGAGCACAACTGTGGGCTGCCGAGCCACATTGCGTGTCATCACATTTGTCTTGCTGCTTTCATTCATTTCTTTGTTGCTGAACATTTAAACCCAGTCATTCCAAAGCCCAAATAATTTTTTCCCCCCATTATTTTTACATTTGACAACATAACATTAAATTTTAATGTATTTTCACCCTGTTTTCTGAAATGCATTTGTGCCCATTTTTGTGCCCATGGGCGTGCTGGTCTAAAAAAGAGGTGTGTTCAGGCGTATTGTTGGTGCGTTGCTATTTTGAGGAACTGAAAATAGACTGTGCCATAGACCAACTCAAACCTGGTCCAAAGTCTAAAGTCAATGGCGCAATATTTTTTTTATTTTATTTAAAGAATGCTTTAGTAGAAAATGCGCCTCTGGGCGGGTCCACAAGGCGCGTTCACTTTGCTTATTACACACAGGGACACCCAGCAGCACAAAAACATTTTTAAATATGAAACAATGAAAGATTTAAACGTAAAAGATTATTATTGTGTAGGCTACATGAAAGCCTACTTATCATAATGGATAGCCATTCCATGTATCAGAATGTTTAGGCTTAGGCTACCTGTTTGCTCGTGCACAAGCAGCTCCATTTCATCTCTGGAGACGCATTCTGTCTTTGCGCTCGCAAATTTCGCCGTGTAAATAGCAAATCCACCATGGCACGAGCGCAACTGCCTCTTAAATGGGAGATGACACTCTGATTGGTGTATTGCATGTTACGTCCAATTAACACTCATTACTCATTAAGAGAATAGGGACAACCCGTTTAGAACATGCACCCAGGCGCGCCGTCCATTTTCCCATCATTAAACTAGTAAAAGTGGATTCGGACATGCCCTGAGTGCACCTGCTCCATGCGCTTTAGACCATGTGCTTAGACTGTTAAAATAGGGCCATTAAACTTGCTCACAAAATTTGATGAACAACGGTAAATGTGACAGCACCTTTATGCTGCTGATTCAACTGTTAAAGACAATAATTTAACACTTTAACCATTTTCAGAAAGCTGCATGTAGCACTGGCCAACAGACCATCTTACAAAATTAGGAAAGGAATTTGCAGTTCTTAATGGCTATATAGTCATTGATTTCTGATTGACTGAAAACTTAATACATCTCCATGGGATGGTTCCTCATAAATTTTCAAACAAAGGAGTCTTCATTCCTGCATAAGCCATACATTCAAAACCTTCATGCCTCCATCTTGGCTGAGCCGTTTCCCTTTGACACCATCCCACAAATGTGCCGTATTGATCATCGCATCACGTTCAGACTGTTTCAGCTATGATAGCAAAGACCTCAATTGATCCTAAGAACTGCCTTAAATTTCAACCATTTTAGCTTTTAGATGTCCTTTTTTTCCCACTTCATATCTGAAACAGTTTTGTATTGCACCATGTCATATTATACTTAATGGAAAGCAGTTAACAAAGACAAATTACCCCAGAAGTTGTGAGCTTATACCTCCATTGCGTCAGATGTTTCTGCAAAGATTGTGTCTTAATATAGCAATAAGAGGATACTGAGTAACTTAAGATATATTTTTATTCTAAAGTTTGTGTATTCTGTGATTCCTGGCATTTGTTTGTTTTCTAATTTTTCTATAATGGATTTATGACTTGCTATGCGGAATGAAATTGGTAAGAAACAAGTCTGATTGTTGAACAGTGTCATCCCACTCTCAAGAAAGAGACCTGTATTATCTTGCCTTGTCCCATAATTGTCAAACACCAGTAATTGTTTATTGCATTGTATAAAAAGGTATGAATAGCTCTGTAATGCACTCATTCAAAGAAAAAAATGGGTGTTGTGAAAAACAAAAACAGCTCAATTACTTATATCCAAAAATGTCCAGAAGCTTTTTTATTGAAACTCCTAAGTTAGTAAGTTGGTAAAACTCTGGTGTGTTTTAGGTTAGTGTCTTTGCCTGGATGAATGCATTTTATGATTATGGCTGTTTGAAATGACAAGTTGTTCCCATCTAATATCCGTGATTGAACTGTTTGGTGAGTGACTGGCATGAAAATCACACAAATAAATGCGTGTGAGGTTGCCACAGTAAAGACAATTGCTGAGAAGTATCAGAATAGTGCAGGAAGCCTCCAACACACACAGTGCATGCAGCCACCCAACATGGTAAAATGGCTTTTCTGCCTTTTTATTTGGGTTCAGTAATACTTTCATAGTGCAAGGTTTGGTGCCTTGTAATACGAAGCCCTGCAGGGTGCTCCATTTCCAGAGTACCATCTTGCAGTTACATTTATATATATTTTTTTCTTTTTAAAATGAGATGAATATTTTTGTGAACATTTATTTGTCTTGTATTTTCATGCTTCATTTGGCAGTTGAAACTAATAGGCTTAAACATGCATTCAATTATTTAAAAAAATGCCTGACATTGTGAGGCAAACTGTGCCTCATTCATACGGTATTTTACTGCAATTAAAACACAGAAATTATCATTTTTAAATATAATGTAGAAATGACATTTTGCTTAAATTAAATTATAGGAAGTTGTTTCGGATGATTCAAAAAATCATTCTTATTGTAACTCAAAAACATTGACATATTATTTAACTTGAAATATTCATATTTTTATGGTTATATTTGTCTGCTATTATGTGAATCACTACTGAGAATGAGAAATTTTTGTTTTAAAAAATGTAGAATATCTACCTGCATTTAGCTATTGAGAATTTGGGGGTGGGTGGATTTTCAGTTTTTATTTTCATTTGAATTCACACTACATTTTCTTTGCATTGGGTGGGGGGGGGGTGTATTAAATTCGACTAGGATATGTTTTTGAGAAAATTCTCCCTTTTGCATCTCATATCTGTGAATGCAGAGCAACATAAGCAGCAGCAAGAACAAGTCATATTTGTATCAAGACCCACTGTTCTTTAAGCTGTCTGTCTCATGTTTGTTGGAAAACAAAATTAGTTGTTGCTGATTGGGTAAAAAGCTGTGAGACATGAATATGTCTGGCGTCAAGCTTAAGGAGTCCATGTTAATGCAAATTCAGAGGCTATGTTGAAGGATAGGAAGGCTAGCTGACAGTTCTGTCAGGATCAGAATGTACTTCAGCAGAACCTGCTGCCTTGTGGATTGCATTAAAAATATAAGTCTTATGAGAAACCTGAGGCGACTCTGTGAGCGGATTTATGGCACTGACTTGACAAATCTGAGATGGCCATTTTGACGTGAGAACTTGTCTATTTTCCAGAGGTGCAGTTGTGCTATCACCTCCTTTGTGTCTGTGACAGGCTCTGAGGAAAACTGAACAGAAAAGTCTCATCATCACAGGAATAGAGAGAAGGCACATTTGCTGCCATCGAAATAACATTCTGCTCTCAGATATCTGTTAAACAGTGTGACACTGAAATTAATCCAGAAAAAATGTGATGATGTCTGTAAAAAAAAGGGCTGACTCATATTTCTATGTTTGATAAAAGAAGCCTAACCGGATTAGCAGGACAGATATACATAGCCCTATATTTGGGTGAAGTGAAGGAAATTTCATGATGTATGTTTTAATGGGTCTGTACCCAGGCTAAAAACAACCACAAAACCAAATCTTGCTTTCGAAGCATGATTCACACTTTCAGTTTAAATTTATACAAAATAAACAGCATTATTAAATAGGCAGGCAATGCAACACAAAAAACCTACTTATTTTGGATTTCAGTGACAATACATCCATGGATTTCTTTTTTGATGACTTAAAGAGGCACCAATAATCCACTATAGTCTGAATCGCAGATTGACAAATTGACATTTTTGACAGTGGGTCTGTTCCTGTTCTCTCTGCATGAGCGTTAAAATCAATAGGATTATTCTTTGTTGAAGGAATGGACTTGTGTCTTGCTTAGGAGGAGTCTGATGTCTTACAGCTTCAGTGCTTAAACTATAATTGTTCTATCGATCTATGATTAAACTGTTCATTCTGAAAGATATCTGTTAATTTATTATGAATATTCTTTTGAAAAATATTAAAAATATTTTAAAATATTTAAAGTTTCGATATGATAAAATGAGTAATGAGTCAGGAATCACTTGAATTGACATGGGAATGTAGTGCTGCTGAATCTGACTGAGACTAGAGTTAATACCATGTACCATAGAGAAAAAAAACAAAAAAAAACCTTAAGATACTGAAAATTATTGTCATTAATAAAATAAAAACACAACAACGTTTAAGGCAGATGTAGGTGTTTTGTGAACTTTTAAAAAAATCTCCCCATTCCAACCTTCATAATTTAACATTTAGGTAGCATTTAGTGTCACAACAATGTCATTATCTGTATCTGTTATGATAACGGTATTATTTGTGTTCAGAAAACTGTTAGTTGTTCAAAACCAGATAAAAAACGGATTTTTTTTAAGTGTATTTTGCCTGCCTTATAGGGTCGGATGATATGTGTACCATCAATTGGCTGATTTTAAGAAGTTTTTTTGTTGTTATTGCTGTTTTTTTTTTTCTCACAATAAATATTAACATTTTATAATACTCTACATTATAATGTTGTGTTACCTAAATTATTTTAATTTTTAGTGTTTTATTTATATTTAGTTTTTTTTTTTTTTTTTTATATATATTGAGACACAATAGTATATAATTTAAATTTATCAGTTATCAGCCATGACATGAAAATAAATGGCTTTTTGATTTTGGTAAATCGCAAATATTCCGTACCCAGTTCATATTCTTGTATGGTAAAGTTAAACAAATAGTATGCTACTTACTAGTGCTAGTATATGTAATTCATAGTTTTCGGTCACGTGACTGGCTCAATGACCTGGAAGGCAAAACATCCATAGAACTGCAGCACAAGCCTCTCAATTTTCTATCTGTTCCAATCCAAAAATATTTAGATCACCTCTCAAAACTAAAACAAAGATATGTGAGCAAAATGCAAGTTTTGGCCATTAGCAATCCATATAAAGCACCCGCCGCAATATTTCAATCACTAAAAACAGCAGGACTTTCTAAAACGTTTAATGTGAAAACACTTAAAGTCCCTTTAAAACAGTGATATTAAAAGATCAAATTCAGTGCACACCTTACTGATGATGCGTGCTTTACACAGGCAAGGAAATGAGCCTGGAATATGAGCCCAATGCACTAAATGGTTAAGAGTTTTCTTTATAATGGGTTTCTATGGGAAACCATTTCATATTAAACTTTGTGCATTGATTTTATATTCTTGGATCATCTGCTGGCCTGTACAAAGTATGCATCATCAATAAGGTGTATACTGAATTTGGCCTTTAAATAATAACTACTTAATGCAAACTTCGTAAAAATAACTGGTGGTCAGTAGAGGAAAGTGTGACGTCACATTAAAACTGTGAATAGTGCTGAATATCTGTAACAAATCATTCCTCTGCATGCCTATGGTGGTTTTACACAAATTATAGTTCAAACAATTTTAGTCTCTGCGGCTGACTATAAAATCATCCCAGATATTACTGCGTTCCCTCTTACTAACTGAATCACTGGTGACTGCAGTGACTTGGTCTTTCTCACCGACCTCAATATTCTCAGATACTAACAGATACACAGGTGACAAGAGATGAATGGTGTAAGTGAGAAAGTGAGGGTACAAAATATGAGCGCTGTTATGCTTAGACTGACTTGCATTCATCACATGACAGTTATGAGTTAGTTTGGCTCCACTCGTACCCAAATCGGTAGGTCTGCCTCACATCATACATTTATTTAGTTCTGTGCAGTGAACCGGCAGCAAAGGTAGATGAGAAATGCTGGTTTGGAACATGGAGAATATAACTTATGTAGGATATAGTATGTCAGTTTTTATGTTACTCTTGACAACTTTGGATTTTCTAGATGTAAATAATGAAAGAGACCTTGACAGTGAAATGGGATACTGCAGTTATTTTATTAGGGATATTTACAGGGAAAGTACAGATTTTATTTTCAGGTGTATTGATTAAAAATGTAGCTGTTGTAAGTGTTCGTAAAATATTTAAAAAAGATGACCATAAATTCAAATATCTTGGACTCTACAGAAAAACAAAAACAAAAAAAAAAACATGATTTCCAGTGTGCTGTGTGTAAAACCTCACATTAGTCTAATATAGAAAACAAGAAATCCTGCATCTGACTTTCCTCAGTTTGTGTGTCTCTCCCGATGACATAACCTTTCTGATGCCCTGCCAGTCAATGATTAGTGTAATTCAGAGGAAGTGACTTTTTGAACTGCCCTCCACATGTGGTCTGTGCACAGGCCACCTACAACCTTTTTATCTGCTTGTGCTGCTTTTTAATTTTTTTTTTTTTTTTTTTTTTTTTTTTTTGACTGAGATAATTTCAAAGCATTTTTGTGACTTTTGAATTAATATGAGTTTGTTGACGTTCATGTCTGGTTTTGACAGTCTTGTCTGGTAATGAACAATTACCAATGATACAATGGTACAATGATGACAAAAAGATACAAACAACTAACATCTGAAAAACCAACTCGGCTACAGTAATAATTTTCACAATGAGTTTTCATGATGCCTTCGTTCCCTGATTTGTGCGCTCAGATGTTATTAGTGTCTGTCCTTTGCATGAACTCACCCGAAACTTCCGTTGTTGATTTTTGATTGTTCCCTGCAGCCTTTTCATAAAAGAAATTCCATCAAGATTCAATGACTGAAAGAAGATTTCAACATGCCAAACTCATAACCTAAATATGTTTGGGATTGATAAGATGTTTTCACTTATTTCATCAATTTTTTTTTTGTTTGTTTTTTTAAAAAGGTTTCTTATTTAAGTATCAAGACAGCATTTATTTGAACAAAATTCAATCAATTTGAACATTTATTTATTTTAATTTTTTTTATAAATACATACATTTAAAATATTTTATATGTAAATATTTTATAATATAAAATTATTTTAAAATGTAATTTATTTCTGGGATGACAAAGCTGAATTTTCAGCAGCCATTACTCAAGTCTTCAGTGTCAAATGATATTAGGAAATCAATGCAAATATGCAGATTTGATGCTCCAGAGACATTTTTTATTTTTTATTTTTTTTATCATTGTCAAAGTTAAGTTACATAACTTACCACTTGTAACTTACACTACCATCTGAAAATAAAAGCAGCAATAATGAACATTGTAAACATAAAGAAGTGTCATATGATATGGTACCGTTTTTTTTTTTTTTTTTTTTTTTGTCAATTCATACATCAACTCAGACAGCTCATTTTCCATGGGTTTCCTCAATAATATATATATATATTGTTTTTTTTTTCTTTTTTAATAAGGACTGTGTTTAACATCAACTTCAGTCTTTCACGTTTTGTTCTGCAAAATAAATGACCTCAGTCAGGTATCTTTTTAAAAGTATGGTGTGCTTTGAAATGTTGAGATGCATTTCTTTATTTAGCAACTTGTTAGCAACTTAGTAGCTTCAAAATTCATGTTTGAGCTGTGAGTAATTTACGTTAACACAAGTCAAAAAACGTTGTTCTAAATACATTCATTCATTCCCAAGGGAACACATGACTCAAAAAGAAAAGAAAAAAAAAGGGAGAAAAAAAGCTTATTCTCTTCTGGGTTTTGGGCTACAAACTGAACAGCTCTAGAAGAAAGTGATAACACTGAGCTAGCACATACACATCTAACAGAGTGCAAAGTTTTAGTTTATAGGATGAGAGTGGGCCTAGAGCAAAGAGAGAGAATAGAATGTGGTGTCGGTGGTATGAAGTGTCACTAAGAGGACAGGAAACAAGAATCAGGCTGACAGAATAATCCTGTCACCCATCACACACATGGCTAATAAGCAAGACAATGTCACATCAACCATTCACTCTCAGACATACAATACAGAGCCTGTTATATACACATCATTTCCCCCCACCCACAACACTGCGCTTGTTACAAATTTGAAGACAGCAAAGTCAAATGGATTTCTCTCTCTGATATGATTAATGCATTTCTGCATGTTCTTGCCTCTAATTAGAGTCAACATCTGCCTCATATGGATGGTGATGCTATTGTGTAAGGGGTTGGTAGTCAGTATTCCACACATAATGAGAATACTGGAGGTGATCAGAGACTATACCAGCCTCTCCGGAGACACCTTGCTTCAGCATGCTTGTCATAGCCTTTTTTTTTTTTTTCCACCCATAGTCCCCTTTCTACACATTATTATTGTAGCTCTTTGGATCAGACACAATAGGCAGAAAGCTGCGAATCGTGTCCTATTTGCTCATTCCTTTATTTGTCTTTATCTTGCTCTTATTTTAGAAGACTCGCCACACAGGGTGAGGGAAATGACTTACTAAGCCTTCTCGCCAGTTGTCAGCGCGGTTCAGAACTTGGCATCAGGCTGATCTTTGAGCTTGCACGATGAGCCAGAGCTGCTGTGCTGGTGTGATACAGCATGCTTGTAGAATTGACAAGGAAAGGCATTGTGCAAGCCCAAGGCATGACAGATAGGACTCAAAGTGAATAGATGGTGTGCCAGTCATGTAACCTGTCCCTGGGCGCAAACCATTGTCCAGCTGAGATTTCCCACAACCTAAGCCTCAGGTTTAAAATAATACTCCCACACGCACACATTTCTGGGCCCTGTATCTGGTTTACTGAGTTGTCAGGATTTAATTGTTTAGGATGTCACGCAATCTTGAGTTGTACCATTCTTTGAAGCTCATTTTGGACATGTTGTTATAGCAACAGGTCCACAAGCTCAAACGTGCTTAGGATCAGGATGAACTGAAAAAGGAATGAGATTGCAACAACTTAGCAGCACCCTACTGAACCAAAAAGTTTGGGGTTTGTAAGTTTTTTTTTTATATATATATTTGAAAGAAGTCTCTTATGCTTACCAAGGCTGCGTTAAATTGATCAAAAATACAGCAAAACAGTATTATTGTGAATTACTGTGTATTTTTACAATTTAAAATAAACATTGTATTTTAATATATTTTTAAAAAATAAATAAAAATTATAATTAAAATCCACATTTATTTTTGTGTTGGCAAAGCTGGACATTTAAGTTGTCATTGTCACACAATCATTTAGAAATCGTTTTAATATGCTAATTTGGTGCTAAATAAACATTTCTTTTTATTATTAATGTTGAATTTTTTTTTTTTTTGGATTCCTTAATGTCTAGAAAGCTCAAAAGAACATAATTTATCTAAAATAGAAATCTTGTTACATTGTAAAGTTCAGTCACACTTTATTTTAAGTCCAGTTCTCGCTATTAACAAACTGTTAACAATGACTTTTGCCTCAATAAGCTCCTAATTTGTTGCTTATTAATAATTAGTAAGGTAACAGCCTAATAAACAACAGTACTAATAAACAGCCAATATGTTAATAATAGGCATGCTAATAATCAACTAGTTAATAGAGAGAATTGGTCTCTATACTGAACTGTTACCTAAAATTCTTTACTGTCACTTTTGATCAAATGCATGTGCCCTTGCTTTATAAAAATATATATTTTTGAAAGTCTTAAGGAATTGGGACTTCGGAACTGTAGCGTGTATTATAAAAAAGTCAGTTTTGTTGTTTATTTCCAACCAAAATATTTCCAATCAAAGCAAAGACTGCTGCATGTCTCTAAATGATTCATATTATAGTATGATTAATTTAACAGTAATATTGTGAAATAATATTGGAATTTAAAAGTACTGTTATGTATCTGAATATTTTTTAAAGATTAAAAAAAAAAAAATGCAATTTTTAAAAATCACATTGGTTTTGTCACCAGTCACATTGCTGATCATGATTTTCCGTATAGATACATGAGCCTTTTTAACAAAAGCAGTAACACATAATTATCTCTCACAACCAGTCCTGATATTATAATCAAACCCACAAATTTTATGTGTTTGAAGAACTAAATTATTCAGAGAGATATTAAAAGATCTGCCATTTGTCATATTATCTTGAGCCCTGATGGAAATTGGTATTCAATAGAAAGCATTTTAACAAAAAGAGGCTATTAGGAATGCGTTGGAAACACAGGAAATTAGGTGTTTCCTGCAGTTAAATATGGCTAAAAAAATCTGCCATGTGACTGGTCTTGAGGTGTTGTTAATGGTCTGCAGTCATATTAAGCTAATTAGAGTGGCTAAGTGTTTAACCTCCCTTGGGTTTTCACATTTTATTATGTTACAGCATTCAACCTGGTATTTCATTAAGAACATTTGCTACTCATGACAAAACCTGTGTTCATTAGATGTTTCACATGGTTTCACAATAAATACAACATTGTCCTGCAGCACACCCACACATTTCCAAGGAAACAGAGTAATAAAGAACAGGGAACATTCAACTCTAATCTAAGACAAGGTCCTTTAAAAAATACTAGTCAGCAAAAGGGTATAAGAAACAAGGAATATACCTTGAAGCACAGAGAAGTCCTAAGTCATTAAAAACAGAGAAAATATGGCACAAAATTTGTTCATCCATCAAATATGAGTGTCCAAGTAAGAAGGGCTATAGTAAAGGGGGCCACCAAGAGGCCCCAGGCAGCTGTATGGAGTTATGGACCTCCATAACTGAAATGAAAGAAAGTGTGCATGAGACAACAATAGCTCATACCCTCCATAAATCTGGCTTGTGTGATGGGGAAAATTTCATATCATGACAGGAGTTCATTCAGGAGAGATTCTATTTAGGGGAACATTCGATGGGACCAAAATGGAAGTCTGAGAAGTTCTCTGGTAGAAAACTCTTGACAAAAATAAAGCTGGTGATAAAAATGTATTTTATTAGAAAAACATGCCGCAATGTCATACATTGGGCCCATAAAGTATCTGAACATTTAGGCAAGCTTTAAAAATGTATGAATGTCTTTGTACTGGATAAGAAAAATATCCAATCCATCATCATGTATATAATATCAGAATCAGAATCAGAAAGAGCTTTATTGCCAAGTATGCTTGCACATACAAGGAGTTTGTTTTTATTGACATACTGTAAGCTTCCAGTACACAGAGACAACAACAACACACACACAAAAAAAGGAAATACACATTTAAATTTAAATAGACAAATATTGAAAAATATTTAAAAAAATAAAAAATTGTATGTACAGTTGTGCTATAGATGATAGAATGGAGTAGAATAGAATGAGATGCAGGGATGTACTAGGATGGAGGTGGTAACAAATAAATTGAAGCACCGGCCAGATGGCAAAAGTTCAAAAAGGGGGTAACTTGGATCTGAGGGATCCAGAGTGATTTTCTAAGCCCTTACGAAGTACAACCTTTGTTGGGCCTTTTTAACAGTGGAGTCAATGTGATTGTCCAACTTCAGGTCCTGAGAAATGGTGGTTCCCAGGAATCTGAATGACTCCACTGCAGCCACAGTGCTGTCCATGTTGGTGAGTGGGGAGAGTGCAGGGGGTTTCTCCTGAAGTCCACTTTCATCTCCACTGTTTTGAGCGTGTTCAGCTCCAGGTTGTTAAGACTGCACCAGATACCCAGCTGCTCAACCTCTTGTCTGTAAGCAGACTTGTTGCCATTCTGGATGAGACCGATGACTGTAGTGTCATCTGCGAACTTCAGGAGCTTGACAGAGGGGTCTTTAGAGGTGCAGGCGTTGGTGTACAGGGAGAAGAGCAGTGGGGAAAGAACACATCCCTGAGGGGCACCAGTGTTGGTGGAGCGGCTGTTTGACATGAATTTCCCTAGTCTCACTAGCTGTTACCTATTTGTCAGAAAGCTGGTGATCCACTGACAGATAAAGCTAGGGACAGAGAGCTGGGTTAGTTTGATCTGGAGGGCTGTTGGAATGATGGTGCTGAAAGCCAAACTAAAGTCTACAAACAGGATCCTCACATAAGTCCCTGTTTTGTCCAGATGCTGCAGGATGAAGTGCAGTCCTATGTTGAAAGCATCATCAACGGACCTGTTTGCTCAGTAAGCAAACTGCAGGGGGTCCAGTGATGTCCCTCAGATAAGCCAGAAACAGTTTTTCGAATGACTTCATGACAACAGATGTTAGAGCCACAGGTCTGTAGTCGTTAAGTCCTGTTATCTTGGATTTCTTTGGAGCAGGGATGATGGTAGAGCGTTTGAAGCAGGAAGGGACTTCACACAACTCCAGAGATCTGCTGAAGATCTGTGAAAAGACAGCTGAGCTGGTCAGCACAGGTTTTTAGACAGGCGGCTGGTGTCATACCATCTGGGCCTGGTGCCTTTCTTCTTTTGTTCTTCCTGAAGACCTGGCGCACATCGTCCTCACTGATCTGTAGTGCAGAAGGGGTGGGGAGGGGGATTGCAGAAGGTGTTAACAGTTGTGTAAAGAGATGGTCAGAACAGGTGTGGGGGGTTTCGAATCTACAATAAAACTTGTTCAGGTCACTTCTAGATCGGGACAGCACATCTTCTTTAACACAGTTACATCTGTACACCACCTTTCATTGATGTAAAAGCATGTCCCACCGCCTCGCGATGATTCTGTTTCTGATGAATGTTGATTCTGCGTCGTGATCCGCTCTGAACAGCTGAAAACTCGACAGATGGAGTGCGCTATCCGGTATGGCATCATTCAGCCAGGTTTCTGTGAAACACAGAGCAGCAGAGTGTGGTAGGAGAGTGCGGAAGAAGATTTTGTGGTGTGTTCTGCCGAATGTTCAGCAGTTCATCCCTGGTGAAGCTGATCTATCTATCTATCTATCTATCTATCTATAAAATATATACAGTAGTACAAACACATTTTAACCAAAACACCTCACAAAGAAAAAGTTTGCTCTGTTTTAAATGATAAAACAATAGTTCACTGTTTTAATTACAAAAATGTAAATTATATTGTTTTATACTGTATTATTTTGCATTTGGAAATCTGCTAGTGGCAATGTAATTCAGTCTACTTAAACCTTGCCATCAGCTGTTAAAAACGGAAAAATATTAAAGTGAAGGTAATCCTGAGAAAACGTATCGTATAGCATTTATTTGCTGAAATTTATTTAAAGTGCCCCTATTATGGATTTTTGAGAATTACCTTTCATGCAGTGTGTAACACAGCTCTAAGTGAATGAAAACATCATGCAAAGTTTTAAATCTAAAAGTGCACCGTGTATAAAGTTATTGTCTTTCAAAAGAAAGAGTCGACTCCGAGTCATGAAAACTAGTTGTTTTTAAAACGACTGTAACAATACAAACTTCACAATCACGGGAAGGAGGAGGCGGGAACCGGCGAACACTCAAATAAAACTTTAATATCCAAAATAACCATAAAACAGCGCGACAGCCCCTCACGGGCGACTGCCGCGCACAAACAAAAACCAAACCACAAAATAAAACCCAGGCCTGGTCCTCTCTCGTCCTTCACTGTCGTCGCTCCTCTTTTGTATCCTCCCGATCTCCTCCGTGGGACTCGAGACCGGTGAGTGGAGCAGGTGTCGCTCATTTCCCAATCACTCCACCGGCCTCGCTCCGTTCCCACGGCTCTCGGCCCCGCCCCACTCGTCACAACGACTCTTTAGCTGTTTCAAGGTGACGTCAATCTGAAACATTAGCATATTTATGCCCGCCCACTTGTTTCCCACTTACGCGCAGAGCCCCGAAAACTTGAACCCCCCCCCCCCCTCAAATGCCGTGGCGGATTCCTGTGGAGAAGACATTGTGCTCTGTACTGTGAGGCGAAATCCGTTAGGGTACAGTTAGGGTATGTTGAAAAAATTCCCAACTCATTTTCTCCTCCAACTTCAAAATCATCTGACATCGTTGCAGAAGCATCAAACTGGTGTTTACAAAGTGAACGTGCAAGGATGGTCAAACACTCTTTCCAAAAAATAAAAAATAAATAAAAATAAATAAATTTAAACAATGATGTAGGACGATTTTGAAGTTGGAGGAGAAGTGTTGGGAGTTTTAAGACATACCCTGTCTTGAACCGTTGTACACAGATAATGCATGCGCATCGCAGTGCTAGACAAGATGAGCAAAAAGGGTATAATTTTGTGTATAAATGACCAATCGTTTCGTTATATACTTATAACCTACCGTAGCCTACTGTAGCATGCAAAATATGTATTTAGATGTGTCGGCTCCGCGCAGCTCGTAGGTGTCTGTCTAACAGTGTGAAATACACCTATAAGGTGCTTTCTTTGGTTACTCCTTTATGTAACCATAGCTTTCAGCCATAAGCAGATGTCATCAGGTGGTTCCCAACCTTCCTTGAGTGTTTCAACCCTTACCACAACACTCTTCGGTTGGTGGGTCGGCAGTGGTGGCCAAGTCACTGCCCATCTGCTCATGGCTTCCAGCTTTCTTCCTCTCTTTTGCTCCATATCCAGCATGAAGCTCGCTCAGCCTCCTCTGCCATCCTATGAACAGCATGTTTCTTGCTCTTCTCGTCCATGCCTCAAGCTGGCATCAGCCTCCATAGTGATTTGGCAGGGAAGCCTCTACACCCTATTTCCACTGGAAACAGGCATGCCTGCCATCCTTTTGCTTTACACTCCTGAATTAAAGGCTGATACTTCAATGCCTTCCTCTCATGAGCCTCTTCACAACCCTCCTCCAATGGCACAGTCAGCTCAATTAAAATGATTTTATGATCTTTCGCTGACCACAAAATGATATTGGGGCGAAGAGCTGTGTGCACCACATCCGGGAACTGCATCTTCCTTCCAGCATCGACTCTCATCTCCCAAGAGCCCGTGGCCTGCAGCAAGTTTGATTTTGCTAATGCCCTAGTTGTGAAGGGCCTGGCTCCCTCCTTGATGAATGTGATGGTTTCCTTGCCTGTGCCGCCTGGCCTCTTCTTGCACCTCTCTTGCTCCAGTGTATCGGCAAGGGATAAAAGCACCTTGTCATGGCTCCACCTATATCTACCTTGGGTTAAAGATTTTTTACATCCTCACAATATGTGTGCCAGCATTCCCTTTTGGCCACAGAGCTTGCATTATGGGTCGTCCCTCAACCCCCAAGTGTGCAGATGAGAGGGTGAAGGAAGGGTGTCATACATAGAGCACAAAAGGAAGGAAATACGGTAGGGTTCCAGTCTCCATAACTCTGCCCATGTGATCTTATGCTTGGCAAATCCCATTTTGTCCATGCTCCCTGGGATGCTTGTTCCACTGCTCTGGACATACGCCTCTGCTCCTCTTGAGCTTGGATTTCTGCCTGAATCATACCTCAACTGCTTGTAGTACTAGCATTCCCAAACTGTTGGAAATGTGTCGACCCCAGGCCTTGACGTCCTGTGCAGGTGTTGCCAATGATGTCGCGCAACTTTAGTGAGCTTTCTGCCTGTTCAATGGCTGCATTGGCTGCCCATTTACGGCCTGATCTTGTTGTGATGCCTGCTTGCTTTACCAGGGCATCTTTAGAATCTCAGACTCATTGTGACTCTGCATTTTGCTATCTTGAACTCCTCTACAACAGATGAAAGAGGGAGCTGCAGCTGCCCTGATCGAATGTAGAGGCCCACTGAAGAGAAGCTTGGGGGAATCCCCAACCACCTCTGCAGGTGCTTGTTAATTTTCCTCTCAGTGCCTTCCACAACTGTTAGAGGGAACTCATAGATTGTAAGGAGCCAAATAAGCCTGGGTAGAAGGCCATGCTGGTACAGCCAAGATTAAAATTTTCCAGGGAGTCCGGATCTATCGATCTTCTTCAACCACTCTTCTGTTTGCTTCACAGCATCTGCAACATTGGCACCATCTTTCAGTGATGCATTCAACCACTTCCCCGAGTACTTTATAGGGCTGTCCTAAATGGATGGAATGACCTGGCCTTGAACTTGGAGGCCAAACTTACTTGTGACTCTGCCCTTCCTGATGACCAGCCTTCTGGACTTCCTGGCCTTAAAAGACAACTTCGCCCAGGTGGCTACATCGTCCAGGGTTTCCAGTACCCATCTCGCTTGAACATGAGTCGCAGTGGTTATTCTTAGATCATCCATAAATCCCTGCAGCACTGGCTGAACAATACCTGACTCCAGAACGGGCCATGGGTTATATCTTCTGCTGCTGTTATTAGTAGATTCATGCCCATGATAAAGAGGGTAAGGGAGATGGTACATCCCGTTGGGATTCCCTTCTGGACTTAGTTGGTTGTCCACTGGGCTGACATAAACCTCAGTTTAATCCCCCCTAGATAACTAATGATCAGTTCTTGAATAGCAGCTGGAATGTGGTACTGGTCGAGTCCGAGCTGGATGAGGTCATGCGGAATCGAACCGTAAGCATTCGATAAATCCAACCAGACCACTGTTAAATTACCTTTCTTCTATTTGGCCTCTCGGATCAACTGGTTGATCATTGATGTGTGTTCCAGACAGCCTGAAAAGCCTGGGATACCACCTTTCTCTGCCATCTAAGATGTTCAGCCCTGCGAAGCTTGCACAGCTTTTCGCGCAGCTTGTTTGTTAAATCTTTAATCCCTTCCTTTTCAATATGCGAGCTGGTTTTAAACCATTTGTTGAGCTCTTTTATTTCCTTCCTCAGATGACACATCTCCCTTTCCCTCCTGTTTGGCTGTTTAGGTGGTTGGGGCTGCTCTTTCTGCTTGGTTAGGTCAAAGTGTTCTCTGGCAAGATTGTATACGATGGTTGTGAACATGTCAATTTTTCTGTGGACCGGGCCTGTTAGAGTGGCTTCCAAGATACCATCCAAATCATTATCAAATTGTGTCCATGCAGTACTGTCTGATGCTTTTGGCTATTTGATTCTCTCTTTCTTCGACAACTGGATAGGAGAAACTGGAGAGGGGCTCACTTGCTGGTGCTGGAGTGACTCAAGTGCGTAGAGATCTTCAGCACTGTGGTGTGCTTTCTGGCTGGAGCTCTCCTTCGTCTCACCGGAAACTAGTTCCTTGCACTGCTCTTGAGTCGTTGTTGATTTACACCTTGACTTGCTCTGATGTATTTTGAGCCGTCTGATATTCTTGCAAACTTTGCCACAATGGCATATTGCTGTGAGATCCTCTCCTGTCAATGTTGTTTGCTTCAGCTTTCTCATAGTCATATTTCCTGTCCTAGCCGTGTGACGAGTGGGGCGGGGCCAAGAGCCGTGGGAACGGAGCGAGGCCGGTGGAGTGATTGGGAAATGAGCGACACCTGCTCCACTCACCGGTCTCGAGTCCCACGGAGGAGATCGGGAGGATACAAAAGAGGAGCGACGACAGTGAAGGACGAGAGAGGACCAGGCCTGGGTTTTATTTTGTGGTTGGTTTTTGTTTATGCGCGGCAGTCGCCCGTGAGGGGCTGTCGCGCTGTTTTGTATTTATTTTGTCATTAAAGTTTTATTTGAATGTTCGCCGGTTCCCGCCTCCTTCTTCCCGTCATTATGGAGTTTTTATTGTGTTACACTGGTGCCGAAACCCGGGAGGAAGGAGGGACGCGCTGCCGAAGATCCCTCGCCGCTGGGGTGAATCCGCGGTGCCATCGAGCAGGGCGTAGCAGTCTGGCGCCGTGGACGCTCGAGGCGGTGGGCTGGAGTGAGTTGCCGGGGACGGACGAACTCGCTGCCGGCCGCCCGTGATGTGGCGGCGGCGGCTGCCGTCCGTGAGGGAGCGGAGGAGTCGGTGCCGTTCGCCAGGGGGCCGGAGCCTGCTGCCATCCCAAGGTATGAGGAGGAGCAGGGAACAGGGGACTCCTGCCGGCTGCCCAAAATCGGAGGATCCGTCCACCGGGCGGCGGAGGAGTGTCATGCTGTCCGCCGAGGGCCGTCCAGTGCCACCGCCAGGCACCGCGGAGGAGTTTACACAGCTGGTGGAGGGCCGAGCGGCAGTGTGTCTGGGAACCGGAATTTTTTTTTTTCCCTCTCTCCCCTCTCTTGTCTCTGTCGCTCCTCATCCTTCCATCTCCTGTTCTCTCGCCTCGTCTGTCTGTCCTTACCCCCGGGTTCCCGCAGGTCACCGTGAGCGGTCCCCCCCGGAGGGAGGGGGGGAGGGGGGAGTAGAGCGCAGTCTTGTGGGTACCCCCCGGCCTGCAAGGGGCGATGGGGGTATGTGACGAGTGGGGCGGGGCCGAGAGCCGTGGGAACGGAGCGAGGCCGGTGGAGTGATTAGGAAATGAGCGACACCTGCTCCACTCACCCGTCTCGAGTCCCACGGAGGAGAACGGAAGGATACAAAAGAGGAGCGACGACAGTGAAGGACGAGAGAGGACCAGGCCTGGGTTTTATTTTGTGTTTGGTTTTTGCTTTATGCGCGGCAGTCGCCCGTGAGGGGCTGTCGCGCTGTTTTGTATTTATTTTGTCATTAAAGTTTTATTTGAATGTTCGCCGGTTCCTGCCTCCTTCTTCCCGTCATTATGGAGTTTTTATTGTGTTACAAGCCGTTACCGGTGTGTCTGTCCCGCTGAGTTTCTCATTGTCCCCCCCTCTCGGGAGACTCTGGGGGTATTGCTCATCTTGATCATTCATAGCTTGAGTGGTGCCCTCTTGCGAGTGCTGCACACTAGGTTGCTAGCCTGGTGTGTTCGCGCCAGTCTTTTCCTGGAGGTCAGCTGTCTCTCCAGCGTCACTGATCTTTCTCGGTTGTCATCCAGCAATACCTGTTCAATTGTCTAGAAATGTACGGATGAATAGTGAATGTTTGTCATTGTTATTACTTGTAACTTAGTTCTGATAAAGAATAGAGCAATATGTTAGTGTACAAACTGCAGTACTTTATCAATACGTTTCTGCATTGGGCTAACACATATAACATGGCTATTTGGGTGTTTACCACTGAGCTGTGGGCTAAGTAATGGTGATGGGCATTCTGTTATTGACCTTCGCTGCACGCAGTAGACCAATCATGACAAACTGGGTCATCAGACCAATCACCGCAGTTTAGCGTCACGTAAAGGAGGAGTTTGGAAAAATGAATCGTTAAACGAATCATTTGGGAGTCTTTGAGCACAAAGGGAAAACATAAATGCATATTTTAAGACAATGAAAGTGTTTTTTAACCTTGCATGCATGTCAACCTGTTGTTGGGGACTCCCAAAACCAAAATATGAACCTTTCATTACCCATAATAGGGGCACTTTAAGTGTACTAATACTTTTTGGGGCAACTGTAAAAACCTTGTCCACTTTAAAGACGACTCCATCTTGCTACAGGACCACAATCCATAATTTAAGTCACAGTTGAATGGTTTAAAACCAAAGAAAAATCAATGTCATGCTGTGTCCTGGAAAAAACCCGGATCTCAGTCCAATTGAGCATTTGTGGAATGACCAAAAAACTCAGTTTAAAATGGTTTCTGTTCAGCTTGATGGAGCTTGAGCAATTGTGCCAAGTACAATGAGCAAATATAACAGTTTCAACTGCAACAGTCATAATTACTTAATCATTGTTTCCAGCAGTTATACAATAACACATCCAACAGATTAGACTGTACTGTTATTTGAATACTGTAGCTATTAATAAAAACACATGAATGGATGTTACCTTTAATTATCGAATCTTTTCCCTTTAATGTAAACAACCACATATTTTAAGCTCCACCTGGTTCTTCCTCTTCTTCAATCACTCGGCAAAAAATCATTCTGGACAATTGTGCTGAAAACACATATTTTTGAGAATATGTCTGCATAGGTGTGCATGTGTATTTTATGAAGTGTATGAAGTGTAAGACATATCTATAGCTTTCAGCACCTCTGGATCATTTGTTCAATAATTGTTTTATTGTTGTGTTTTAAATTTGATAGTCTTGATTTATTTATTATTATTTTTAGGTTTTTGTTCTAATCTGTACAGCACTTTGGTCAACTTCAGTTGTTTTTTGAATGTACTTTATAAATAAATATTCTATTGTATGTGTGCATGTTATTAGTATACCTGCAGGGTTTTTGGGGAGATTTGTTTTTGCCTTATTTTTTATTTCCAACTTGGTCTCGCTCAAACCGGCATAGTGGAGTGATGTGAGGGGAAAGCTTAACAGAGGGAGCTGCTGTCTGCTGTGTGTTTCACATACCAAATAATCTGCCTGGAGTCACAGATAAAAGAGACTTTCCAAACCCTCAAGTATATGTATGTATTTGGAAAAAACGCAAGCACAATCCTCTACCCTCATCTCACACATTTCAGCTTCACTCTTTATGTTTTCACATCTTACATAATATAAAATAATAATGTTGCCATAGTGCAGTGACGAGCGTAAGCAACAGTGCTGTTGTACTGAAATATGCAATGTAAAAACACTCCATTTCATTTTTGACATT
Organism: Cyprinus carpio; assembly: GCF_018340385.1. Classification (NCBI taxonomy): domain Eukaryota; kingdom Metazoa; phylum Chordata; class Actinopteri; order Cypriniformes; family Cyprinidae; genus Cyprinus; species Cyprinus carpio. The sequence goes on from NC_056583.1 coordinate 11,692,104, forward strand.
CAGAAATGTAAACAAATACACAGCAAAAAAAATCCAGAGTGAAATTAACTCTCCCGGGAGTACATGTGAGACCACACTCAAGAGTGTGAAAGTGTTAAAATAAGGGTGTTAAATTAACACTGAAGCAGAGTTAAAGTTAATGAGATAATTGATTAATTGAGTGATGTTTGACCATTATTGAAGACACCTGATGTTAACAAGCAGACTCACCAAAGACGAAAATTAAAATGTTTTGGTCACCATTATAGTGGTCAGTATTTGCATTAGTTGGGCTCTCGACCCTTACATTTTTAAAGTTAGATTTGGCTGTTATAACTGAATTGTAATAGGCAGGCGAACAAAAAATAAAAACATGGTCATGTGATGTTAGTTATGTTTTTGGATAACGATCATTCGATCTGTATCACCAAACTCATTTAAAGCCTAAACCTAAAAGGGTTCGATTTACCTTGTTGATTATAGCAACCCTGTGATTGTACAGTTCCCACTAATTAAAAGGATTTATTGAAAGTTCTGATAATTAAAAAAACAGCTTGTTTTAGGCACACACATACATCAAGAATCAGTGTAGGAATCTCAACAACGGTGACAAACCACATATTCAGAAAAACAGATCAACTCTAAACATTAGAAAACAAACTACTAAAAGTCACATAAAAACAAAAATAAAATAGTAAGAATAAAGGAAATTACTAAGACAATTCAGTGTCATGCATCATTGGAGCCACTTTGACAAGTGGCACCAAGAAAAATGCACTGCAACATGCCTTTTTAATTTTCACCGTTGCTGAGATTCACAGATTGATTCTTGATGTTTGCATGTCTAAATAAAAGACACTTTTCAAAGATTTTTGAACAAACAACTTTTAAGAAATCCATCAGATTGTACTGAAAATGCTGGAAATTCTATGCTGAAGAATCATAGGGCTGCTATAATCAGCAATGCAAGATTAACTCAGTGATTCAGGAAAAACAATACTTTTTTTTTTTTTTTTGCTTGTCTGTCTGTTATAACTCAGTTATAACAGCCAAACAAAATCTGACTTTCAAATTTTAAGGGTCAAGAGCCCAACTAAAGCAAACACTTACCACTATAATGGTGACATAAAAATTTTGATTTTCGTCTTTGGTGATTCTGCTTGTTAACATCAGGTGTCCTCAATAATGGTCAATCATCACTCAATTAATCACTTAATTATCTCATTAACTTTAACTCTGCTTCAGTGTTAATTTAACACTCTTATTTTAACACTTTCACACTCTTGAGTGTGGTCTCACATGTACTCCCAGGAGAGTTCATTTCACTCTGGATTTTTTGCTGTGTAGGAATATTTTTATTCAAAAATTATATTTAATTTTATTACGTGTGCATGTAACTATAAAGTGCCAAACAGAAAACAATTATATAAAATCTGAATATATAAACGTAAATTGTTTATGTAAATGTATAATGAATTTGTAGTATATCATGAATATATTGTTAATTCTGATAATATAATTGTATATCAAAATATTTATAAATCCTAAACATAATTGTAAAGTGGAGTATATAGTCTACATCAATATTATATCTTTATTTTCAAGCATGTCAAACAACATTTCTTAAATTATTATGCCTATACATCCTGTATACAAGTATCAGTGCAGATATTGTACTACATTAATTATTGTAAGTGCATTTGCTACTCTAAACCAAAAGTAGTTGTAACGGAGCCGATGAGATGTGAGGATCCATGTGCAAGTTTTTATTAAACATGGTCAAAACACAGGGAGAGTCAAACAGGGAGAGTCAAACAGGTATGGTACGGGCAAGACAAGAATAATCCAAGAGCAAACGAGGGTCTTCGATCAGCAAATGACATTAAGAGATCGAGAGAGACAGAGAGAATCCAGGTACATGATAGTCCAAGCAGGGCAAACTGAGTCCAAACTGCAAGACGACAGGGCAATCCAAGACTAGGCTAAATTAAACTAGGAACAGGCAACTATGACAATAAACTGTATCTGTAAACTGTTAACTGTATCGCAGTTAACATTAGGAGAGTGGCAAACGCAGAATACTCAGTGACTTGAGCAGGATCTGGGTGGGTGTTATTGTGTGTAATAGCTTTCAGGTGAGCATGAGATTGTATTAGCTGTGTGCAATCAGTGCAATGGATGATGGGAAATGTAGTCCAGGGTATAGTGTAACAGTCCATGTAGTTCAAAAACTTAAACGGAAGTTCATAGACTGGAGACATGACAGGCTCTGGACAAACAGACAAGACGTGACAGAGGCTCTGGACGATCGGTCGAGATGTGACGAGACTTATGAAGATCAGCTGTGACCTGACATGATTCAGGATTGGCAACTGTGACATAACGGGGTGCTGTTGTGTCCGCCATTTTGCGAGCGTGATCTAGTGCGGTCGCCCGTCATGAGTGAGTGTGGGGGTCGCTTTCCTACGCAACACCCGTGAACAATGAACCAACAGTCAAAGCATAATCCATTAACTGAGCAAGTGACAAACGCGTTCACTCGCGTCTTAGCTCAGATCGTAGAGGTTGATTTACGCCATCACCAAGGAAAACAAAACAAAAAAAAAAAAAAAAAAAAAAAAACACACCCACACACACTATCAGAAGACAGTCAGGTGAATCTGCATAGTACGCAATTGCTAAATATTCTCCATATTAATCCAAAAACAGACAAGGGTCTCCGATCAGCAAATGACATCTGGAGGGCTAGACAGAGAGAGATAATCCAGGTAGGCGATAATAGTCCAGGTAGGGGCAAACAGAGTCCAAACGGCAATATGACAGGGCAATCCAAAAACAAAGGCAGAGATATACAGGTATACACAGGAAAACAGGACAAAACCATGACAATAAACTGACTCCATATCACAGATACCACTAGGAGAGTGGCAAACGCAGAACAATATTCAGCAACTTAAGCAGGAGCTGCGTGGGTGTTATATAGTGTGTGTAATAGCTTTCAGGTGAGTCTGTGATTGGTATTAGCTGTGTGCAATCACTGCAATGGATGATGGGAAATGTAGTCCAGGGTATAGTGTAACAGTCTGTGTAGTGTGAGAGTCCATGTAGTGAGCGTGTGACCTCTGGTGGTGAGTGAACGGAAGTTCGTAGACTGGATTCATGACAACAGTAGTCAACATTTGAAATGGATCAAAAATGTTCATTAAAGTTGTTTTAAGTCAAGAACGCATTTTGGTATTAGGTTTTAGGACAACTTTGATGAAAGGTTTTGATCTACTTCAAATGTTGACTACTATATTTTCCCTCTACTTTACAAAAGGCTGGCTTTGGTACCAAAAGGTCCTCACAGTGACAGTGTTAATCTTTTCTACACAATTCAACATGGCTGCGAGGGATAGGGAAACTGTCTGTATGTTTATAAACATCATCCGTTTACAAATAGTGATTTTATTGAGATAATTGTAGCAGCATGTGATGGACAGCAGTAATTACAATAATTAATGTAGTACAATATCTGCATTGATACGTGTACAGAATACATAGGCATACTGTTTCCATAAAAAAGCAGTCAGAACATCTGCCTATATTGACATGCCTAATAATAAAGATATATTTATATTGAGATATAGGCCATGTATTCAGATTTGCATTTTATATACTCAAGAAATATACATTCTGATTTACAATTATATAGTCATAATATTAACTATAATTTACATTTACATATTCAAACTTACAACTATATTTTTTTGGATTTAATTCTATTTATTCAGAATATTAACTATATATTCAGATGAATTTCTATACACATACTCATGATTTTCATTAATATATTCAGACTTGTATATAAATATATTGCAACTTTCATATATATACTTCATCTTCTTTCAGTGGCACATACATACATCAAAGTGTATATATATATATATATATATATATATATATATATATACACACACACACTTTGATGTATGGATGTGCCACTGGAACAGAAGAGGAGGACAACTGTGGTAATGTGCAACAAAGATACTTTATTTCCAGGAAATAACTGAAGTAGTGGTGTAAACAGGTAAGTGTCAAGTTCATAGAATTCTTAGGTGACTAAGCTGAGATGATAACAGTTATATATATATATAGTCTTTGTAGGTGCAGATTGGAGGAGTGGATGAGATGGGGTCAAGGCTGGAGTGAAAGACACAGAAGACAGGTAAGTATCCAACAAGGTAATCTTTTAAGTCCTTACATAGGAACAACGAGACCAGACGAGGGAGAAGTGGAGAGTGGCTACTTTTTATGCCACACTTGACAAGATCATCTGTGGCAGGTGTGGTGATGGCTGACTGTGTGCAGGTGTTATATAGAAGGGATCCTGGGAAATGTAGTTCCAAGTGGACTAGACTGGTGACTGAGGATAGTGATCGGACTTTATAAGTACTATTAAACAGCGAATATGCTAGTAATATGCATGCTAATAAGCAACTAATTAATAGTGAGAATTGGTCCCTAAATTAAAGTTTAACCTATAATATAATTTTTTTTATAAAATAAAGTGAAGGTGTTAGAACTCTCCCAACATTATAAAAGTAACTGCTTTAGTTTTGAGGTACAGTAAATGTGATCCTACCTGTGATCCCACTTAAATAAAATCAAATGTATTCATACTAGCTTTGATTTCATTAAATAATTTTTGGGGGGCTGTAATCATAGAGAACCTGTGCTGGAAGCCATTTTACAACCACATATATTCCCAGCCAGACTTGTGTAATAAACGGCCCAGTGTGGAAAAAAACTGCTTTGCTGACATGGCATTATAGAAACTGGTTAAGAATGCATGTTTTCGCTTAGGCTTTAGCTCCTTATCTTAGACTCACACTGAGCACTGATGTGCAGGATGTTACTGTTGATAACAAAGAATTACTACTCTCAGTCAAATCGTTTGTAAAACTCAAATTATCTTTCAGCATGGGTGAATTTTCTCTTTGTGAAGGTGTATCTCTTGAATGAATATTTATTGGATAAACTACAAACCTGAATTGGAGGAAAACCAATCAAGGACGTCTACCTGGAGAGAGCTGTTACCTTTTCCATTGGCTGCTTGGTTGATTTAACCACAAGGGACAAACCTTGAAACCAATGCTGTTACTTTCTAAGTATCTCCTAATATTGAAACAGAGAAATTTTACTCGTATAAAAACATTTGGATGAACAAAGTACTAGATCACCAGAGAAAGCAAGCAGAAACTGAAGCACACTGACGTTTTCTACACAAATCCTCTTCTCTTGTCTATTGAGTGAAAGACACAGAAGACAGGTAAGTATCCAACAAGGTAATCTTTTAAGTCCTTACATAGGAACAACGAGACCAGACGAGGGAGAAGTGGAGAGTGGCTACTTTTTATGCCACACTTGACAAGATCATCTGTGGCAGGTGTGGTGATGGCTGACTGTGTGCAGGTGTTATATAGAAGGGATCCTGGGAAATGTAGTTCCAAGTGGACTAGACTGGTGACTGAGGATAGTGATCGGACTTTATAAGTACTATTAAACAGCGAATATGCTAGTAATATGCTTTTCCATTGGCTGCTTGGTTGATTTAACCACAAGGGACAAACCTTGAAACCAATGCTGTTACTTTCTAAGTATCTCCTAATATTGAAACAGAGAAATTTTACTCGTATAAAAACATTTGGATGAACAAAGTACTAGATCACCAGAGAAAGCAAGCAGAAACTGAAGCACACTGACGTTTTCTACACAAATCCTCTTCTCTTGTCTATCCTTGTGAAGCTGAAAAAATATTGCAAGATCTGATTATGTGGTCATGACAGCCTGGAGGGAGTTGTTAAGTCAACCAATCAAAATAACTTTTGATGAGTGAGGATGCATCTGAGTATGTTGAAGAGAGAGAAGGAGAGAGAGCAAGAGAGAGATGAGAAGCAGCGAGCAATGGTGGGAAGTGGAGGGGGTGGGTATGACATTGAACTGATCATCTGCCATTTATCAAGTAACCAGAGACTGAATATAAGTTTTCCTCTCTCGACAGAGTGAAAAGATGAATTGTGTCGGCCAGGCCAGACTCGCTGGTAATGAATAATAAACACTGCCTCAGGTAACCTAGTTGGCCCTCCTACTGAGAGCACCAGTGCCTTGAGCAGAGTGACCGGGGGTCTTTGTTTGAATAACTCATGCCATTCTGCCATCTGGTTTCACCCTATCTTCAGATCACTCCTTCTTAAGCAACTTATCCCTTGCTTTCGGTTTCTCTTGATGGCATACTTACAACATAAGAAAGTGACCGGAGCTTGAGCAAGTTCTGCATCTTGGGGTTCGATAAATTAAATACTGCATCTTCCAGTTGAAGAACAAGATACTTTTATGCTATTTGGCAGATGGAATCAGACCTTTCAGGGGATTTTGCAAATGCGAACAATCCTATTTTTTGCAATCTAAAACCCAAGACTTTTATCATTGTAAACGTCATGCAATCATGCACTTTTTAAGTTCAATATAACATGTCCTCCAAAGAAAAATACATTAGTCATTTTTGTTGTTTTTTTCCTTTACAATGATTCTGATCTTCAATCATAACTGCTCTATTTTCCCTTACTGCCATTTTCCATGATTCTTCCTTATTATAGCTTCCATCTTCTGCTCCTCCAGTTGGCACAAGGCAAACCTGTGCACTACACTTTGTTTTCTCTTCCATTTGGTGATATTTAGAACTCTAAGCTGGATAAACTTAGTGATAGTTCACCCAAAAATGAACTTTCCGTCATGATTTGCTTAAATTGTTTCTCAGAGATCTTTACCGTATGTCTTTAAATGACTTGAAAGACAATGCACAAGCAATATGAACCACCTTCATAACACTTTGAGTACTTTTTGGAGCTCAAAACCTTTGTAACAGCATGGAAAAGAGTATGGAAAACAATATTTCTTCTAATGTATTCTGAAGAACAAGAGGGTTAGTAAATGATGACAGAATTCTCATTATTTTGGGTGAACTTTGGTAGAAGTTTGAGAAAGTTCACTTAGTATTTGCCCTTAGTTCTGTGGGAAAATGTGTCCAAATCAATCGGCCAATGTAACATGCGGGATTTAGACAAGTAATCGCAAAAGAAACTGTATGATTTCTGGATCCCCAATTTAATCCACTTTTACAACAATCTGATTTTTGTTTTTTGCGCTGACATTGAAGAATGTCTCAGCCTGGTCAAGAGAACCAACATAAGCTTTATGTCATTCACAGAGTCTGGCTTCTTATCAACCACTACTTTTGCTGCACTGAACTGACCAGTTATGAGTTGAGAAAGTGCTATTTTTGGACCACCATAAGTCTTTGGATCCCAAAGAGTTAATCAAGGCTTAAACTTACAGAATGTACTTAGAAACTAATCAATAGAACATGCTGCTGAGTTCTCATTGTGTAGCATTCATGTTAAGCTCTCTGCCCCAAAAAAAACAATTTTGTTTCCCTGTTTTTCCTGGCTTTGTTAGATATCACCGCAAAGCTGCCTGGCTTGTTTCGAAAAAAGTGGTGGCTTTGTGTTCCCTGTGTGGCTTTCTTGGCTCTGTGTACCACATTTTCAGGTGCTTTAAATGATTGGAAAGTGACTGTGGCTGTTTCATTGAGAAGTAAGGCATTGGTCCAACCATCTCAATGTAGAAAAACAAATTGTTGCAGAAAACTACTTCTCAATAACCCTTGAATTAACTTCAGCAAGGGACTGAACTTCCTCTAAATACACACTGACAGTCTGCTTATGATCAGCCAGTAGCCTCATTCTAAAACCATTTATTATATTCAGTTCCACAATAAAGCTGTTCTTCCCCATCATTCCTAATGAACTGGCTCTGCATATCCTTTTGTAATCCACAAATCAGAGGGGTAACAACGCATATATGTTTTCATATGATCATGTTTTATGCCATTAATTTAACAGTAGTGCCTGTGTGAATGCAAATGCTGACCTCCTTAACAAAACCTGATTAAAGTGTCACATAATGAATGCACTCCTAAATTAACACCAATTCAGTTGCATTTTACATCAAACCAGTCATCATGTTCCAGATGCAATGTTCAGGCCCTTACAGATTTATCAAAAAGAGGGAATATAGACATTCATACTATAGGCAAATGACAAGGTTATGGTTGCTGGAGCATTCAATCACAGCTCTGAAATAAAACCCTGATGCTATTTTTCTTCATCCCTCAAATGTACATAAAATGCATCCATCACTATTCTGACAGCCATCAGTGGATAACTAACGGCCAGCATGATAATTTGCCAGGCAATTCCACACTGAGAGCAGTAGAATGGATTTAGGTCGGGCTTTGCAGTTGGTAGTTTGGCGGTTAAGTGTTTGGTTTCATTATACGTCAGAGTGCAAGTGCAAGTGCAAGCGAGGCAATGGATAGGGATTTTTTCTGTAAAACACTTCTCATATTTTCAAAAGCTTCAAAATTAAAGACTCCTGCCAGAGCCTGATTTAGACCTACTATCAATCTAGCCTAGACATACTGATGATAATGCAGTACCCTGTAGGATTTACATTGGACAAAGCAAATGCGTGGAATTCAAGGGAAATTATCAGCACTTTCCCATCATTATAGATGCTCCAAAAGAGAAAAATCACCAAAAAAGTGATTGTCATTACGAGTTAGTTACTAAATCATTAATTCAGTTTATTAATTCAAAACATTGATTAATTCAGCAACAAAACAAGTGACTGTCTTTATGTGTGAATTATTGAATAATTAATTCAACTGATTCATTCACAACTACTGATTTGTTCATTTGTTTATAAAAGCTGATTTATTCAGGAGTGATCAATGCAATTGTCAATATTGTGCTTACATTTCAAAAACTTTTTAATATCCAAACATTGACCATACACGTTTATTACACCAAAGTTATTATGCAGAAGAAACACATTTCCTGCTGACGATTCTATTTCTTTCTTGAATGCACATAATTTGAAGCCATATACACCAAATTAAAGAGGTTAAACAGTTAATAATATAAGCAAAACTAACAGTGACCTGTGAGTGGCTATGGTCCTGTGTTGTTTTTGAATACCTTGGAAAATGATGCGCAAATGTTATTAGGCAAATTCAGGATGTAATTCTCACCCACAGATTAGTGCGAGAAGGAAGTGAAAACTGAGGAAGGTGGGAATAGAGAGAAAGGATGAATAAGCCGGAAAGCTTGCTTGTACCACCCCCTCACACTCCCACAGCCTCATCATCTTGCTCGAGGCTATTCCCCATCCTTTAGCAATATTAGTAGGTTTACAGAGAAGGAATCTAGAACTTTCTTAGCACTTCTTTATCTCAACGGGAAATCTCTGAGGGACCAATCAACCCACAGTTTGATTTCAGAGACGAACGAGTCGATCATTCAATCGTACGCCCCTACAAGTAGCCAGTCATAGCTTCTGCATCTAAATACTTGTTTCTGCTCATGAAATACTGCTAAACTTTCCTCTGTTGACCCCAAAATAGGATTTTGTTCTGATGCCAATAATATAATGCTTAACTGAAGTATGTTTAAAGGTTGTATGACTGGGTTTCTTGGCAAATTAAGATGAAGATAGAATGGTTTCCGTTTACGCGGGTGACCCAGGAGAATTTTGTTGTTTGTTTTTATATTAAGTGTAATTAATATAATCTTTGGCATTAGTTGTGTGTTCCTGTGTCCAAATGATAACCAAATGGGAATTTGAGGCCTTGCAACTACTGCCTACTCACTGCAATTTATTGATTACACTCGATGTTTTGTCTTGAATAAAACAAAGGCTGAGGCATGTGTTACTTTTAGTGTTAGGGTTAATGCTTAAAAACTAATTGGTGCAAGTGCCAACTGCTTAGTTTACAGCTGTTAAATCAGCTGGGATTTGGGCTGAAATGCTTTTGAAGCTCATACTCATCACAAACCGACTACATAATTCCACGACAAAGAGTCTTAATGCAAAATCAAGATTATTGTTGCTTGGTGCTCTCTGTTCCTGTGCTTAAAGGGGGAGATATCAGAGAACTGAGTTCAAGCTCTCTAATAGCTGTTTTGGTAAAGTAGGGTTCACTGGAAAAGGATTTTGTTGAGCAAAATCCCACGGTGATGATATGAGAGATCATTTTAGAGAAAATGGTGGACACAATGCTCAGGTTCACATTCGTGTGGAGCTTAAAACAGAATGGCAGACAGATGTATGTTAGCAACAAACAGCTAACAGGGCTTCAGTGTATGAGGGTGAAACATGATTATACAGTAAAGAGTGTTGGGTAAGCTGTGTCAGCCCCTTAATCTAGTGAACTGTGCATGTTTTTGTTGTGACCATATTTTTAGAAAGGGTTCATCATCTATAGCTGGCTATAATTGGAAATTGCACACCAACTTTTTATTAGAAAAAAAAAATAGGTATGTGTGTGCATATTTATTTATTCAAAATTATAAAATATATAAATAGAAAATAGAATAAAATAAATAGGTCTACATGAAATATGTTTCAGTTAAATAATTAACAAAACAAAAAAAGTCTGTTTTGTTTCATTGTTATGTCCACACCACAACAGCACATTCTTTTTGTTTTCTTTATTTTACAAAGGCATAGTTTTGTTCTTATTGTGGGTTTACATAAAAAGTAAACCCTGTACAGTTTCAAATAATGTCTTACTCCAATTTGTATGACCAAAAATGACTGAATATCTTTTTTTTGTCTGCTGTGATGAAGACAATATCCATGATTGTGCCAGAGCCTCTCGCACACAAAACATATAATTTATAACATTGCTTAATGTTTCTAGGCCTGTGTTATTTATAATGAAAGCCATTGTAATTTGTGTTTTATTTTATAATTGTATATATAAATTTGTACTATCATTTTATAGCCACTTATATTTTCTGATTTTTATTTTATTCTGCTCTATGGAGCATGGCATGCAGGAAAAAAATAGTAGGCTAAATCGTGTGCACAATTTACCATTTCGTTCCCTTGATTTATAAATTGTGTGCACGATTTACTAATATGTTACCTCGATTTGCTAAATCGTGCACTATTAGAAATAGTAATCATGTGCATGTTTTAGTACATCAAGGGAACGAATTAGTAAATCGTGCTATTTTTTTTTCTGTCTTTTAATACCAGGGGTAAAAAGGACCTCTGATAAGCTGATTAAGAAACATTTCTTATTGTTATCAATTTTAAACATTTGTGTATTTTTGTGTTAACAGTAACAGTTCCTAAAAGCACCATTACCATCTACTGCCCAACACTGCTCCTAACATACTACGCTCAGCTGGTCTGTTTAAATGATAACCTTTCGGATGCTTTTTATTTCCTAATGATTAGTGAGAATGTAACGTAGCATTTATGAACCTGTTTAGAAATGACTTTACATGCCAAACATTTATCAAAAGTTAAGAAACACTTTGGAATCCATGTGTACTTCTCTAATGAAGGGAACCTTTTTTTGTGCCAATGTGCCCTCAGGCTTGCTGTTAGCATGCTTTAGGCATCAGCTTTGAAGCAACCTGTCAAACATTTTACAACTTTTGACATCAAAAAATCAGAGACTGCAGTAGAGAAGTGCAGTTCTCATAGCATGTTTATAGTCTAGTAAACACCAGTACTGTCAACGCTCCCCTGATACGATGGCAACAGTGCAAGCTCAGCATGTTGTATGAATGTACATCTGGACACAAGGAGCTCATTAATAAACCTTTATAATTGTCACTGAGGCTGTAATGCAATGTTTATTTGAACAACAAGCAGTTATCTACGGTGGCCGAGAGCTCAACGCGCTGCAACTTAAGAAAACACATGCAAATTGAAAAAACACCAACAAATGAAGAAAACATCTTCATCAGTTTGACAACACTAGTGTTGCAAATCCTCACAACACATGCAAATTAACAAATGCGCTGCAAATCCTCACAACACACGCAAATTAACAAACGCGCTGCAAATCCTCACAACACATGCAAATTAACAAACGCTGCAAATCTTCACAACACATGCAAAACTTCATAACACATGCAAATTAAGAATCACGCTGCAAATCCTCACAACACATGCAAATTAAGAATCGCAAATCCTCACAACAAATGCAAATTAACAAACACGCTGCAAATAGCACTGACCACAACGGAAATGTTTCAAGGGTAGCCAAAAAAGTGTCCCCAGCAAACACACAACTTTCCCCTAAAGTTAGTTTTTGGTTCTCATTTGGTTATTTTTTTGGGAACCAAATACTAACGTTAGGGAAACGTTCTTTTTTGGTTATATTTTTTGTAACCATAAAATAACGTTCCTAGAACGTTGCATGGTGGTTATTTTTAAAATAACCTAAAAATAACTTATAGAGACCGTTCCCTAATGGTTATTTTTAAGTTATTTTTTTGCAACCATAAAATAACATTCCCAAAACGTTGCAGGGTGGTTATTTTTAAAATAACCTAAAAATAACTTATATTGAACGTTCCCTAATGGTTATTTTTAGGTTATTTTTTTGAAACCATGAAATAATGTTCCCAAAATGTTGCAGGGTGCTTATTTTTAAAATAACCTAAAAATAACTTATAGAGAACGTCCCCTAATGGTTATTTTTAGGTTATATTTTTGCAACCATAAAATAACGTTCCCAAAACGTTGCAGGGTGGTTATTTTTAAAATAACCTAAAAATAACTTATAGAGACCGTTCCCTATTGGTTATTTTTAGGTTATATTTTTGCAACCATAAAATAACGTTCCTAGAACATTGCAGGGTGGTTATTTTTAAAATAACCTAAAAATAACTTTTGCAGAACGTTCCCTAATGGTTATTTTTAGGGTATTTTTATAACCCTATAAAACTATCCAATGAAAACGTCGCAGATGTTAATGTGTAATGACCTATACAGAGTCCTGAATTTCGTTTAATGCAGCATTTATTAAAATACAAAAATTAGTTCAAGCAAAACACGATTTAAATTATAATATTAAGCCAGGGTTAAATGTAAAGTGATAACAGAAATAAAAAAAATTGTGGGTTTTTTTAATCTTCATTTACTGCGCGCCTCAGATCTGCACGCGCATCTCCAGCACGCGCTTTCACCTATCTTCCACAGACAGTCGCGCACTCCCAGAATTTAAAAATTAATGGTCATTTTTCGTTTTACTGGCTGACTGACTCATTTATTGATCTATTTATTGAATTATACTTAAAACTAATATACTTATGAGAGTAAATATGATTTTGGAGGGATTTAAAATGCCTAACTGAAGAGAACATGATGTTAATCGAGAGGTTTTTGTTTACGGATCAAAAGAAGGTAACGTTACCGCTGCACAAACTGTACACTTCAGTGGTAAGAAATGAATGTACTGATATCCTACTTTAAGTCAAGTAATTTTTTATTCGTGTTTGTTAATTTGCATGTGTTGTGAGGATTTGCAGTGCGTTTCTTAATTTGCATGTGTTGTGAGCATTTGCAGCATTTCTTAATTTGCATGTGTTGTGAGCATTTGCAGCGCGTTTCTTAATTTGCATGTGTTGTGAGGATTTGCAGCGCATTTCTTAATTTGCATGTGTTGGGAGGATTTGCAACACTTGTGTTGTCAAACTGATGAAGATGTTTTTCATTTGCTGGTGTTTTTTCAATTTGCATGTGTTTTCTTAAGTTGCAGCGCGTTGAGCTCTCTCGGCCACCATAGTTATCTCCACAACAATATCAAAGAATACTTATCAGAGTTATCAATTTTTCAGAGTGATGCCTCTACATTGAATGTTTTGTAGAGTAGGGAATGTTTTTGATTTTAATATTGACAGTAATACAGTTCTTATAATTTTATATAAATTTAAGCTTCCTGTGAGTTTCAACTTTTACAGTAATGCTGACGTCCTTGGGATCACCCTGTGGAAAGCGTTATCTGGACTGTGAAGTGGAGTAGCATGGATAAAGACAAATCACTTGAGTCTTCTAGAGAGACTTGTGGTTAACCAAGCACTGTCTGAGATGGTGACCTAAGGGTCATTTTTCCTGCTTATCAACCTGCCTTAGCCTCATGTATGGCAGGACGCTGCTTGAGCAACTAAGCCCTCAATGTGTAGCGGGTCATTACTACATCTGTACTTAAATAATAATTCAACAGAATGCTCATGGTTAAAAAATAATCTCTGAATAAAAAAGTAAGAAACGCATTATGCATAAATGATGCTTATGAAAAGCATCAAAAAAGTTGACGTCTCTTCTTGAATGAAAAGATGTGTTCAAATTTTCCAAATATATAACCTTCCCAGATGTGTTAATCACTAGTTATAGTAAATGCTTTTAATACACAAACCACAGCTTTGCAGCAGAGGGCATGGATTAGCTTAACAAAGATGCAAATTGCTATGGTAACCAGTTCATTCACTGCAGGTTATTCTGGATGTATGTTATAAAACTCACACACAATCACTACTAAAAGATAGTATCTTTATCCATATTTTTTTTGACACAGTGTCAATAAACTGAAAGAAAAAAAAATGGATAATTCTGGGATACTAGATAAAACATTTGTTGTATAGTGTCCCTCGATTTATGACTGTAAGTACATTTAAAGAATAACTGAACAACCACAAAAGCAAAAATGGTCCCTCAGAATATACATTTATATACTTTGTTGTTTTTGAACACACACCCTTGGTTTTCATCATATTTGGTTCACTTTAATTATTAATTTGCTGCATTATTAAACAAAGCTCTATTTATACCTTGCAGAGGTTTTTATCTTTGTTGGCACCTCCTTTGTTTCAATACTGATGAAAGACCTTTTGCTAAGTCAGTTGACAACATCATGCATATTGCCTGGAATATTATTATAAAGCAAACATATTGGTCAGGGTTATTTTTGTTGAATAGTATAGCTGCAATGCAATTTATGCATTTCTCTATGGCATCAAAATCTGATTACAATCCAATAAGCGACCATTACTTCTGTATTTATTTCTGTTTTTCATATATTTATCATGTCCCGCATTGAGGTTAGGCTCACTTTGTCTTAAATCTTGGAAAAAGGTATTGGAAAAAAAAAATCACAAAAAAATTAAGCATCACAACTGTTTTCAACATCGATAATAATAAGATACATTTTAGAATGCTTTTTAGAATGATTTTCGAAGGATCATGCAAAACTGAAGACTGGAGTAATGGCTGCTGAAAATTCAGCTTTGTCATCACAGAAATAAATTACTTTTTAAAATAAAATAGAACAGTAATTTTAAATTGTAGTAATATTTTATAATATTACAGTTTAACTATTTTGTAATAAGTGCATTAAAAATTAATTAAATAATTGCAGCTTTGGTAAACAAGAGACTTTTGAAAACATTGATAGAATCTTATACCTTTCGAATTGTAGTGTATATGATTCTTACTATTAAATACTTTTAGCTTCTGTTCTATTTGTTTTGCAAGAGGCCATAATATACTGTATATGGAGTAATTCGTAATGAAAGGGGCCTTCTTTTAAGACCCGTTACAACTCTTCTTCATGTAAAGGCGGCGTGGCTCTTTCACATTCATTCATATTTACACTGAAAGGCATCAAATGACTTTGGTCGCCATTTTTCTATTTGCATGTGGCTCAGAGCATTAAACACAGACACACATTAGACAAACGTGCTGTTTTGCAAACGGTGGCAAACACAGATGGATAAAAGAAGAGGTTTTGGCAGAGGCACCTCACTCAAAAGTGCTTCCAGGGGACCAGCACACATTGGGCTCATCTCCTTCATTGGCACTTATTTCATATTACTGCCATCCTTTGTGCAATTGACTGTGTAATGATAGCTATGGTTGTGATTGTGGATGAATCAAATGAAGCCTAATTGAACTGTAATGACTCTGCCATCCATCAGCCGATGGATGAATGGAGGGACTTGCTCTTCTGCCCTGGGGGTTACTTGCCCCCAGGTTTCCTACGGCATCCATGCCCTGAAGACAGCACTGTCAAGGTCCTCAACAGCTCCAAATATCCTGCAGGAGACCCAATGTGGGTAAAGTTTGTCAAAAAGAGCTGTTTTCTCACATTCTTGGGGGCAATATGGCTGTAAATGGTATAATTTTTTTTTTCTCATATTATACAATATTCATATTTATCATGATATTCATTAACCATTAATTAAATTTTTTTTGTTGAGACTTGAGAACAGTGGAGGCTCTTCGGGGGAGGCAGGGGAGGCACAGCTTGCTCAAGATTTTGAGGTGAAAATGGGAGGAGGACGATTAAATGTTAATAAAATTCACAATTCGTTTCAGTTCATGTTTCAGAATGTGTATTTTTTGTTTGTAATTTTACAGCTGTAATACCATAACATGTTACAGAGATTGGAAATCGCTGTTTTTCTATCGCGAATGTGCCGAATCTGCTGATTACTAGGTGATAGAGAAGGGGAGGAGGAGGCTGGGGGAGAGCTGGGCTCTCGTGCCTCCATTGGTAAAAAAACAAAAAAAACATTTGCTAATCACCATCGAGTGTTCACTTTCAGCGCTGAGGAGTGTTGAGAAAAGAAACCTCGCAGGGGAGGCTAGCCTCCCTTCTGGTACATCAACCAATCATCATAGAGATGGAAATTATGTGATATTAGTTTGAATGTCTCCCGCTTAGAACATGCCTAAGCTGGATGTACTGTAGGCTAACATTACAGCAGATTTTTAAGAAGGGATGAATGTTTGCTTCAAGTGATGGGCCAGGTAATTGAAATTATATTATCTTGCTGAATGTGCCATTTTCTTTGTTTTCTGACTAAAAGCAACCAAAAAACATTTTAAAGTGGTTAAGCAAATAATAATAATAATAATAATAATAATAATAATAATAATAATAATAATAATAATAATAATAATCAGCAGGGATCCCCAGACCAATACAATACAAACCCACAAGCCTGTCAGGCACTGGAAGGAAAGACCCAATCGCAGAATGACAAAATGCAAGGGTTTATTGACAAAAACAGGGCACAGAAGGGCACGTGCAGTGAAAGTCCAACAGGAGGATACATTCAACCACTGTTTGAGAATGAATAACTTGTTTGTTCACAATTAAACTCTACTGAGTAAGCTAACTTTTAATTTAGGGGGCCATTAAATCCGTTTATTTTTTTCCTTTAGTTTTCCTTTTTTTTTCTGGATTATGTTTTATGACTTAACAAATATAACAAAAAAGAAAATGGAGACCAATTAAATTCATTAATAAAACATTAAAAGTTTAACCTTTTAAAATGTAATCAAATGAAAATATACCAATTAATTTACAACAAAACATCGCTTTTTTAGTTTTTGTCAAATAAGATGGTGCACAACATAACTGAATAAAAAAAAATGATGAAAAATATATCATGGTTGTATGATATTCCTAAAAATTATTATTATTGTTATTATTACTTTAAGAAGTATATTTTAGTATAAAATAGTAATATATGTGTCATAATTTCTTCAAGTTTAACCAAACTTTTATTTTGATGGTTTGTTGTGAAGTTTCAGTGTGTATTTGATGGTAGTTTTTCTCAAATGAACCTGTGAAAAGCTTGGGAAGTGACTGTCAGAACAGCTCAGGAGATGAAATTCATGTGGACTGTCCTCAAATAATGAGATGGTCGATGTTGAAACAATACAAGTGTGATGTGTATTTGAATTTGTGTAGTAAATGAAACTACCGTACGCCACTTATTCACACAGAGACACACAGAACATTCAGAGGTAACACTTTAGAATAGGAAACACTTATTCACTATTAACTACAACTTTTCCCTCAATACATTACTAATTTGCTGCTTATTAATTGTTAGTATGGTAGTTGTTAAATTTAGGTATTGGGTAGGATTAGGGATGTAGAATAAGGCATTAATATGTGCTTAATTAGTACTAATAAATGGCTAATATTATAGTAAAAAGCATGCTAATAAGCAACTAGTTAAGAGACCCTAAAATAAGGTGTTACCCATGCAGACTAGTGGCTTGCACTGACTGACTGTTGTTGACTGTTGCATTAATCCATATAGAGTAAAAATGTCCAGAGCTTATCATTGTTATGGACATAAATTTTATTGCAGTTTTTATATTTGTTACAGTTGGTGGAGGGAAGGAGACGTTGCAATGCGGATCAAAGGTAAAGTAGTTTAATAAGGAAATTCAACACTGATATTCACAAAAGCCAACGGACACCGACTAAGGGAAAACTGAGAGTATTTGTAGGGGAACAAACAAAGGAACTGATGAGATAATTAATCAAACACAGGTGAAAGAAATGACAATTACAAGTTAAAACACAGGTGAAAGAAATGACAATTACAAGTTAAAGTAAAACTAGGTCACAGGTGAACTGAAAACACAATGAAAATCAGCCCAAAAATGAAACATAACCCTAACAATATGATATTGTTTATCACCCAGCCCTAGGGTTGAGGTTTCGGTAAATTTTTAAGTGAAGTGTTTCCTTGAAAGATAAAACAAAGGATGTAAAGTTGGATCTGACACCTTTTTGTATGTAACTCTGACACATAATGTATGACTTTACTTTTATATTTGAAAGTGGAATGGCAAAACAGATCACCGAAAGGGAAATTCATCAGATAAGGAATGGCAGAAAATTCATCTTGAGATCTCGTTTTGCGTGTCACGTCCCCGGAGGCAAAAAAATAATGTGAACAAGATGTACAGGTCTAAAATCAATAGACGGATGTGCGATAAATTCTCCAGCAGTTTATTTCACACATAAAAGGATTTTTTTGAACAACCTGTATAACTCATGTAACCTTTGCCAACCTGCCACTAATTGCCAGGATCTGTACAAATGTACAAATATTTCTCCACCATTTTGTTAAGTGTTTGAGAGTGAATCACAATGTAATCATGTGCATTTGTGCACCTATATCCATCCTTTTAACTTCCGTTGATCCCATCGCACATGTTGTCTATAGCACATGGTTATTTGTTCAACATTAATAGCTGTAAAATATTAGGTTTCATTTACTCTGTTCCTGCTAAAATACTCAGGACTGTCAGCATCTTGCTTATGTTCCATGAGAGGAAGGCTGGTTGTGAACTACGGTTGGTTTTAATGCTTGGGGTGTGATTTATCTTTGACTGCCACCACATACCCTGCACACTCACCCCAGTCTGTCAGACTGTATTATGAGGGTCTTGTGCGTGTCACTTCAGCTCAAGGTCTTAAAAGAAATGAAGACTGATTATTCTGGCATCTGAGCTGAGTGCTTGTTTTTATTTTTTTTTATATATTTTTTTTTAAATAAAGGACAGGAAGGAAATCACAAGCTCAGCGTCACCAGCCAAGTAATCCACTGATACTACCGTCTCTTAATGTGCATTGTGGGAAAAGAAAGGCATGTCTGTTTCGACACCTCTGGGTCATTGTCCTGTCTTTGTAGTAATGCAATCTGTCATGGATTCGTTCCACAGGCAATTGTATGCTTTGTAAACCGCACAGATGTTGAAATCACAAAATGCCTGTTCCAGGAATGTGGATGAATTAGGTCAAGATGATGTTATCTAGACTTTTACTTTGTTCTTTGGCAATGAGTCAAAGCAAAGCCACAGTGTAGTTGTGGTGAGGAACAATGTTGAGTACAATCCGGGTATTCCATCTCAGCCCCTGAGAGTGCAAGATAAGCAGTAATTGCCTATTTACTCATCAGAACCCTGAATGAACAGGACAGTGGTATCTGTCTGAGGCCTTTGCCATGACCGGCCACCGAGAGACAGCTCTGAGAGTCAAAAATAAACGATATAGGGGAGGAGCCACATCTTAGACTGTGATTACAAAACAAAGCACTCTGTGTACAAAATGCTAATTTGCATAATTTCCACATAAGTAGCACCTTATCATTATGTATCTGTTAACAGTAATGCCCTGTGGACTAACATGAACATGAACATGTAATAAAAAAAAATAAATAAAAAATATACACATAATTTTTACATTATAATATTAAATTACTAATTAACTAATTAATGTTAACAAATTAGACTGCATTGTAAAGTGTAACATTATTATTAATATCACAAGAGAAAGGCTGCTGTACACGTGTATGGCCGTAATCACAGTCAGGGCCACTGCTGGCCAAAAGGGTGCCCTAAGAAGGATTGTTGTGACCCCTCCCTCAAATATTATGGAAGTAAAAAAAACAACAAAAAAAAAAAACACCTACTATAGGGTTCAAAATATAACTTTAATAAAATATAAAAGTAAATAAAGAAATAAATTGTAGTATTTACAAATAACAATTGTAGCTCTAGACAGTTACCTATGGCTATTATTTTATCAATACAGTTGTCTGATTGATTTTAAAGTCTCAAGCATTCAGAAATCACGCAAAAAAAAAAAAAAATAAGCAGTTTTACTATGATAAAACCATGGTTAATTTTAGTAAGGGTTGTGATGTCCACATGTTTTTTGTTGAAGAAGTTATAGAGGCTGTGTCATCTATAGCAAAAATGTGGCCAAAAATTTAAGATTAAGGGGATATTTGAATTAAATGTCATCAATAGCCTATTAAACAAGGATATGATCATCCTGTAAGTGTAACATCAGCAATTACCAAGCCTTTGGCTCCCTTTGCAGGCATTTGTAATGACATATAATGCTGAAAAAACAAAAACAAAAAAACAATAGACACCATCACAAAATTTGTTATGGTTTTACTGGTTATAATGGGATTGGTTTTAATGAATACTGTAATTGACCCTGTTGGTCTCTACTGGTAATTGGTCACCTTCTTATTTGTTGACTTGTTAAAACCAATAAATCCTAATGGAATATGTCCAATTTTTTCATGGTTTTAATTATTAAAAGTTGATGGTCACAGCAGATCACGCATAATTTACCCTCACCCTCACAAATCTAGTGCATGACATGAATTATTTGGCAGATAACCACATAATACTTGTTGCAACTTTAAGCTGTAGGTTACACAGTCACAGTTTATTGATATTTTATAAGTTAATTGTTTCATTTCTAAATGAATTAGTGTTTTGGACTTAAAGGGTTAGTTCACCCAAAAATCTAAATTATGTCATTAATGACTCACCCTCATGCCGTTCCAAACCCGTAAGACCTCCGTTCATCTTCGGAACACAGTTTAAGATATTTTAAATTTAGTCCGAGAGCTTTCTGACCCTCCATTGAAAATGTATGTACGGTATACTGTCCATGTCCAGAAAGGTAATAAAAACATCATCAAAGTAGTCCATGTGACATCAGGGGGTCTGTTAGAATTTGTTGAAACATCGAAAATACATTTTTGTCCAAAAATAACAACTTTATTCAGCATTGTCTTCTCTTCCGTGTTTGTTGTGAATCTGCGTTCACGGCACTGCAGTGACGCCTGATGTATGACGCTGCTGACGTGTTATCTGGTGCACCCGAGCTTCATTTGCAGTCTGAGGGAGACGCACGCTGTATTCAAGCTATTCTACATTGTTTGTATTTTGGTATTGCTATATTTTTTAAAATGGTGTGTAAGTGTGCATGTCGCGGATGTCCTAATCGCCAAAAACAACCTCGGCGACGTAAACATACATTACGTCAGCAGCGATTTTTGGGTGAACTAACCCTTTAAGTAAAAGATTCAGTGACTCATATTATGTAATTAATCAATGTAACCTACAGTATTAGTCATTAAAAAGTTATAGCTATAATAAACTTTTTTTTCTTTTTTCCTGTTAAATATTAAACAGTAAATCATCAACAGCCTGGATCAGTTTTAATGTAAATTCAGTCAACAGCAGAGTTCAGCCCCTTCTTTTGTAATTACTCAGGTTGGAAAGAGTTGTGTAATGACATTGGAAAAGTCTAAGCTGAAAGCAAGCAAGCCAGAGATATTTCTAATCTGCAATTACGTGTTTACATTTGAGGAGGAGCGGTGATATAGATATTAATATATAATTACCTATCTAAGGCTTGAACACAGCTTCATTTCATTCTGCTAGTCTCATTAATTTTGAAGGTTAGGAAGTTGTTTAATGACCTGGAAAATTTCTGAAGACTTTATCTCAGTTTGTTCCACTGGTCCTTGCAGTTCAATTTGTGCCCTATTCGGTTGCCTTAATTATATTTATAGGATGCTCTTGTTGTTGGCACTAAGCTAAGATATGGGCTTTCTGTGACAAGCCACACACTGTAGTCATTAAGGTGTGTAGAGTTGTTTGGAAAAACATGACAAGGGCAACATTTAATAATTTTAGAGCATTTGAACCCACATTAGTATTCAATGGAGTCTGCATTACATTGAACTCAGCAAACAGGGGAACTTGCTTAGTACAGGATGCTTTTATATTAAAACACATACTGCATTTAAAGCTCTAAATGATAGAGTATTTATCTAGATTAATTTAACAGATTGTTCTCACTCTAAATGCTGTGGTAAAATAACTGATGGATGCATGCACTCAAGGACCCAACTGGATTATTACTTTATTCATTCTTATGCATTTATTGTTGCAAATCAGTTCTGTACCCAGAGACCCCAGTAATTTAAAGCAGACAGAGTGATCTAATTTATCTTTTTATTCTTGACATATTCCTGTCTATACATATCAGTTGAAAAAGACATCACTATTGAATCATCTCTTAGTGTAGTTCTTGTTCTTGAATGAGACTTAATATGAGACTTTTAAATGAAAGTGCCGGTGGGGTTTTTGTCCTTTAATTCAATCTTACAGTAATAATTATCGTGCATATGACTGTGATCACACCAACCTACTTCCTCTGTGTTCCTTGCATATAGAGGATATGCTAATTATAAATAAAATCTACATAAAAGCTTGATTTATTATAGTGCAAAAATCTTTTTAATTGGCACAAAACACAAACTATTGTTGCATAATGAAAATGTCAACAGTAGTTTTATTCTTATTCAACCCAATATACTGAAACAACACATCAGTCTCTTCAGCCCTAATTACAAAAAAACAAAACAAAAACAAAAAAACAAAAACACATTACATTTTCAGTCCTGCTTTCTGATATGACACTGAAGGTGTGAATATGTTATTGGATAATAATCAGACATGTGTAGTGGTTTCTCACCCAGAGATCACGGTGATGCCACTGACCCATGTCCATGTCTCTTCTTCCGTGCTGTCAGTCACACCAGTCCAAACCTTGTTACCATCAATAACTTTTACAACAGATGAACCATATGCATAGTTTATTGACTTGCTGAATAGACAGTGGGGTCCACACTAAAAATCTGTGATATAATATCTAACTGAAATAAAAGTTTTAATATTTTGAAAAATGACAAATAAGGAATATTATGTTCAAGTGAATGGGTGCTGTCAGAATGAGAGTTCAAACAGCTGATAAAAGCATTAATAATCCACAAGTAGTGTCTTGTGAAGTGAAAATCTGTATGTTTATAAGGGTGTATTCACACCAGGAAAGTCCGCTAGTTAACGTGCTTTGGTCTGGACCAAATACAATGTTGATTTTTTTATTTTATTTTTTTATTTTTTTGGTGTGGTTCGCTTTCACACTGCCATTTTTGCAAGTGAACCAGAAATTGTTGCTAAAGGTCATCCATTCAGAAATTCTCAAGCATACCAGAGTTTGTTTGGAACCAGACTGAGATCACCTCTTCAGCTGGGTCTTGGTGCGGTTGTTTGGTTCACACCTGCCCAAAAGATCCGCACCAAGGGTGGGAAACGAACTTGAGTTCGATTCAATCGAACCAAACAAGACAGGTGTGAATACACCCTAAGAAACAAATCCATCAGTTAGACATTTATATTTCAAACCATTGTTTTTTTCAGTGAAAAGTTGTCTTGTCTGAATTAGGAGGGAAATATGCATAGTCAAGCACTGTTTACAACTGTTTGCAGTTCTAAACAAATAGGTTGGTGGATTTTGATGTGAGAGAACAACAGGGGATGGACTGGAGGAGCTATTATTATGGACTATTGACTTATATTTTGGCCAGTAGCAACAGTTTAAAGTTAAAATGCCTCAATGATAGATTTGTTTGTTATAAACATGCAGCTTTCCACTTCTCAAGATCTTAATTGATGGACTGGAGTCGTGTAGATAACTTGTGGATTATTGTAATGTTTTTATCAGCTGTTTGGACTCTCTTTCTGGTGACACCCATTTACTGAAGAGAATCCATTGGTGAGCAAGTGCTGTAATGATAATACAGGTCCTTCTCAAAAAATTAGCATATTGTGAAAAAGTTCATTATTTTCCATAATGTAATGATAAAAATTAAACTTTCATATATTTTAGATTCATTGCACACCAACTGAAATATTTCAGGTCTTTTATTGTTTTAATACTGAGGATTTTTGGCATACAGCTCATGAAAACCCAAAATTCCTATCTCAAAAAAAGGAATTAGCATATCATGAAAAGGTTCTCTAACGAGCTATTAACCTAATCATCTGAATCAACTAATTAACTCTAAACACCTGCAAAAGATTCCTGAGGCTTTTAAAAACTCCCAGCCTGGTTCATTACTCAAAACCACAATCTGCCGACCTGACTGCTGTCCAGAAGGCCATCATTGACACCCTTCATGCGAGAGGGTAAGACACAGAAATAAATTTGTCTGAACGAATAGGCTGTTCCCAGAGTGCTGTATCAAGGCACCTCAGTGGGAAGTCTGTGGGAAGGAAAAAAGTGTGGCAAAAAAACGCCGCACAACGAGAAAGAGGTGACCGCGGACCCTGAGGAAGATTGTGGAGAAGGACCGATTCCAGACCTTGGGGACCTGCGGAAGCAGTGGACTGAGTCTGGAGTAGAAACATCCAGAGCCACCGTGACACAGGCGTGTGCTTTTGAACCAGAAACAGCGGCAGAAGCGCCTGACTTGGGCTACAGAGAAGCAGCACTGGACTGTTGCTCAGTGGTCCAAAGTACTCTTTTTTCGGATGAAAGCAAATTTTGCATGTCATTCGGAAATCAAGGTGCCAGAGTCTGGAGGAAGACTGCGGAGAAGGAAATGCCAAAATGCCTGAAGTCCAGTTTCAAGTACCCACAGTCAGTGATGGTCTGGGGTGCCAGGTCAGCTGCTGGTGTTGGTCCACTGTGTTTTATCAAGGGCAGGGTCAATGCAGCTAGCTATCAGGAGATTTTGGAGCACTTCATGCTTCCATCTGCTGAAAAGCTTTATGGAGATGAAGATTTCGTTTTCAGCACGGTCCTGGCACCTGCTCACAGTGCCAAAACCACTGGTAAAATGGTTTACTGCACCATGGTATTACTGTGCTCACAATTGGCCTGCCAACTCTCCTGACCTGAACCCCATAGAGAATCTGTGGGATATTGTGAAGAGAAAGTTGAGAGATGCAAAGACCCAACACTCTGGATGAGCTTAAGGCCGCTGTCGAAGCATCCTGGGGGACCTCATAACACCTCAGGCAGCAGTGCCACAGGCTGATTGCCTCCATGCCACGCCGCATTGAAGCAGTCATTTCTGCAAAGGATTCCGACCAAAGTATTGAGTGCATAATGAACATAAATTATTTGAAGGTTGGACTTTTTTTTGTATGTAAAACACTTTTCTTTTATTGGTCGGATGAAATATCTAATTTTTTGAGATAGGAATTTGGGTTTTATGAGCTGTATGCCAAAATCATCCGTATTAAAACATTAAAAGACCTGAAAATTTCAGTGGTGTGCAATGAATCTAAAATATATGAAAGTTTAATTTTTATCATTACATTATGGAAAATAATGAACTTTTATCACAATATGCTAATTTTTTGAGAAGGACCTGTATCTGTTCTCCTAATCTGTTCCCATGAAGAAACAAACTCATCCACATTTTTGGCCTGAGGTTGAGTATATTTTCAGCCAGATTTCATTTTTGAATGAACTATTCCTTTAAGGTGCTATTTAATAAATTTTTAAATAAAACTAAATGAAAGAAATTTGAATAAAAAAATAAAATATATACCATAAAATTATATATATGAGAAGAATGCAAAACAAAAGCATTTTCATTAGTGGCCTCAAGTGAAAAAAGTAAGTAAAAGTGACATGACGTGTGGCCAAGTGGTGACCCATATTATGAATTTGTACTCTGCATTTAACCCATCCAAGTGAACACACACATACGCACACGAACCCGCACGCACGCACACACACACAGTTTGCAGTTTGGCAGGCATTTGCAGTTAGGAGTTTGGGGCATTGCTCAAGAGTCTCACCTCAGTTGTGGAATTGAGGGTGGAAGAAAGTGCTGTTCATTCACTCCCACAAGTCCAACTCTTTAACCATTAGGCCACGACTGCCACTAATATATAAATATAATCCATCATTCCATCGGCTTGATTCATATTCCTTTAGCACAGAGGTGTCAAACTCAATTCCTGGAGGGCCAGAACCCTGCAGAGTTTTGTTCCAACCCTGCTTCAACACACATAACATTTAGCTTTCAAATAAGCCGGGAAGACTTGATT